>NC_092859.1:15934143-16003547 GCF_032062135.1 Pyxicephalus adspersus
TAGCTAGACCATGGTTAAAGGCAACTACACTCAATATTAACTTGGCTAATCTGCCCACATTTTCATTTACCAGTTGCTAGTGCTTAAAGGATTCAAACTAAGGGAGGAGGCAAACAAGTATGAATGCTCAAATTGTTCAGCTAAGCTACTATGTTAGTAGTGTACTAAGCTGTAAAAATACCAGTAAACACGTTTATTGTATTCCATAAAATGTGGTGAAAGGTCTGAAGAATAAAACAAATCAGGAGACACTGCAGAAACAGCCTTGAGGAAAGAAAAGGAAAAGGGAGATATGATTGAAACCTTGCCATACGTCAAAGAAGTGCGTAAGGTTTAGGAGGGCAGTATTTTCAACAGGAAGCTGAGTTCAAGAGCCCGAGGACATGACCCTAAACCAGAAGGTGGAAAGTTCAATAACACTAAAAAGTGTTATTTTAGGGTAGTTGATGCTTGGAATGGACCAGCAGAAGTAGTTAGACACTAACCTGGAAATTAATTTAGACATGCTGGGGGCAAATATAGATCTTTACTAAGATAAAGGGCTGAAATAGATGAAGTTCTGCATTATAAAATAACACATCTGAAAAAAGTTTACAATTGGTCTTTGGCATCGGACTTCTATATGGTTTAAAACTCCTTTGTGTCATCCTGTATGTTTTATTTAGCACCTTTGCCTTTAATCAGTTGTGTATCTACTTTATCCTTGTAATTACTGATCTCCATGAGGTCTACAGGGGCACAGAGTAGACACATCATTCCCTGGAGACCCATTATTGAATATAATTATGTAATATGCTTGTTTGGAACTTTGAGTCACTCCATAGTATACATATAGTGTGACCATAATTATTCTCCATGGACTCACCGAGACATGTAATGTGTCATATTGCGTCATCATGGTTGCCAACTGCCTTCTATTTCCAGGAACCTAACTAAGCTTTAAATATTTATCCATCAACGATCCCATTTTCTGGACCTGGTTTCCTAATCTGCCAATTTTTCATCACATTTTATCCATTATGACCCATTGATTATGGACCCATGACCCATAGATTCAGTATCTTCAAATAAGGTAAAATATAAATGTGATAAGTATTTTAGGGTTGAGATTTTTTTATGAGCCCACATTATTCATCTAGGTAGCCAAATAACAGATTTCTCTCATTTTAATTGAAAACTGCAGCACATGAAAGTACATTTACAGCTTCCTGACTATTTTTTACATAATTGGTGGTTTACTCTCATTCCCACATGTTGGTTTGATTTGTACATCTGTCCATTCAGGAAAGAATCTCTTTTTTTCTTGATGTTCTCCCAATATCACAGGTCTGAGAGTCTGTCTATTTGGTCAGACAGGTCTGGACACACACCCATGCGGCTTCTGCAATAAAACCCTTAATTAGACACAAATTCTCCAACTGTGACCCTAAATCCACCTATCTGTAATAAAACTTCTCCACTGGGCTACCTGGCATCCAGAATTAGCTTGCCTAGTGTCATCCAGTAGCACAGCCAGTCCGTTTGTGTTCCCCATGACATCTACATGATAATAAAGTTGCTCCCAATTGTGCCATATGTATCACATATATATAAATAGTTAAAAGAGACATGTATTATGTAACATTTTTTCCAAATAATAAATTAATTATATCTAAAACTAAATAATAGGAAATTGTAATTGAATGACATTACTTTACTGCTAAACTATAGCAGTTTTTTCCATTCTTTAGTATCATTGTGATCAAAATCTATGCCTTAAAATTTACTTATTTACTTTATATTCCCGATCGTCTGTACCTCCTTCAGTTATTTCTGAACTGTAGTAGGTCTCCATGCTGCCTCAAATTGTCTTTTTGTTTTCAGTTAATGTTCTGGAAACATCATCTCATTTCAGTTAGTATATGTAGCAGAAAAACTCACAAAGTACAACTGTCCTTTATGGTTTCAAGAACCATGTCAAGAAGGAACACTTAGGATCAGTTCCTGACACCATGCATTCCCTCTCAGCAAGTCAGCATCAAAAGATACCACAACAGCTTTTGGTTCAATATTATTTTTTGACTTCTTCCTTATGCATTTACTAATATATACAGTAATATGTTTAGCTATGACAGTTTTGTTCTGAGTAACTCTATTATTACATTGATGTTATGGAGAATTAGGGTCAGCAGACCACCTTGACACTTCATTTTGCTCAACCATGGATGTGCCAGGAGGAGCTACAAAGGGTTTGCTGACAACTTCAAATAGTGCCCCTTAAAATTTTTAGAAAGGCAATTTCTTCTTACAATTTAGTATAAATCACTCAATTACCAAGTTTAAGTGAACCAATGTTTTGCCCATGAACAATAAGTACCCTTTCCAGCTACAGATACTTTTTTTTTGGTCCTCACTCTGTTCAGCTCCCATGAATAAGAATGGACAGTTCAGGGTGAGCTCCAAGATGCTCTATTTAGAGAAAAGACCTAACCAACCCCTTTGGGAAAACACTGGGCCAATCACCAGGCATCAACGATGTCATATATCTGATATTTTTGGCAGTAATAGGATAGCAAAAGGTGTTAAAGCTAAGTATATAACATTACCAATTGGGGAATCAAAACCAACCTAATAGGGCATCACCCAACCTCGACTACCAGTGATTTAGTGGAATATCTCTAAAACAAAGATAAAAGAGTTGTAATTTTTATTTTTATAATTGTTTTGTAACTTTTTGAATTGTGACTTAAATCAAACCTGCTGTTTAGCTCTGCTATTTTTAGCATGCACATGTTTGTACTGGCTGCAGAAATTAAAAACTAAGCCTTGGGATGCATGGCAGACAGTACTTGTATAAGAATGTTTACATAATAGTCGTAAAATAAAGGTTAATAATACCTTCTCTGAAACCTTATTTCATGGTTTTAAGTGTTTATATGTTGGGTTTATAAAGAATAGAAGTATTAAATAAATATTATGCCACCATATTATTCTTTGATTGCTTCATTTGTTGCTTGGATAACAATAATAGCGCTAGAGGTAATATGTTATTTTTTTGACCATGGTGACCATGGATAAATTAGGGTTGATTCTGAGTAATGCCTACCACATCCAAGGATGGCAGCAACTACAGTATTTCTAGCTCCAACAATATATATTGCTGCAGCCATAAAGGTCAAAGTTTGGATCAAGAAAAAAAAAGTCCATCTGCCGACTTACAATGTATCTGTGTTTGTTTTATCTGCTATATAAACACGTAGAAACTCCTTTATTACTTCTTTCTTTTAAAGACAATACAATCTTACTTTCACTTTAGTAAAAAAATATATACAGTAGTAATTATCATTAGTGACATCTGTTTTACACATAAATCAATGTATAAAAAAATACAGCGGTTATCTTAACACAACTTTGAGGGTAATTACTTTGGTATGAAACAATTTCAATCACAGTATCAACTTCCCTCATAGTTACCTATTAGCAAAGGTCACTTCCCTCCTTTATAAAGACCTAGCTAATGAAATTGACACTGGGTTGATACTGGGATATAATTCACCCAAGCAGTAAGGTGTTCCAGCAAACCCGGAATGGATTTCTTAAAAATAATTTTCTTATAGTTGGCAAATGTTTTCAATCCTGGAACAGATCCATTGCATGTTTGCTGGATCTCCCATAAAGTCTATCTTATCCAGTCTTGGAGAGCTTTGTTAATTCATGAACCATTGTATACACTGATAAAAGTAGAAAAAAAAACTTTCCAGGTTTTTTTTTTGAAGGAATATATGGATAATGAAACACGAGTTGGGATATGGGGGATGGCACTTTTAAGAAATACTTTTATAAGTAGAAACATTGTGAATACAATAAGTGTCTTCCATATACTTGTGATATGAGGTGTATACAATTGTTGCAGTTGACTATTGCCACTGGGGTTTGTAGCTGCAGGCGGATATATTAGGTGAATTTGTGGTCAGCTAGTTTGTTGGAATCAGTAAAGCTGCGTACACACGTGCAATTTTTGTACATACAGCACTGTTCTGCTCTATGGAGAGGGGGGGGGGGGCAGAGCGATGAAGCGGCACCCTGCTGCACACCCTCCCCCTTCCCTTGCATTAGGATCGCTCGTTGTTCATCGTTCGTGGATCCGCCAGGATCCATGGACAATGAATGACGCCGACTGTACACACGCCAGATTCTCGCCCGATATCTGGCCAATGCCGATTATCGGCCGAGAAAAATCTGACGTGTGTACGCAGCTTTAAGGTGCGTACACACTTCCAATTTTTATCGTTCCAATCGAACGACGAACGATCGATTGGGCAAAAAATCGTTCGTAAAAAAGTAACCAACGACGCTGACGAACGAGGAAAGTCGCTGGAAACGAACGACCGGACCGACGGATCGGATTGGACGACGATCGTTGAACATCGTTCGTGTGTACGGTCGTTCGTTGATCGTCCATGGTCTGAGCATGCGTGATGAACGAACGTCCGTTCACTTTCCTGTCATGCACATAGTTCCTCTATCGCTCAAACGATCGTATCTATTGTGTGTACAATATCTACGAACGATCGTGTCGTTAACTCTATGTGCAGGATCGGTGCTATACGATCGTTCGTATATATCGTGCATGAACGTTCGTCGTTCGTTTTCCAACGATAATAATTGGAAGTGTGTATGTAGCTTAAGACTGAAACCTAGATAAACCCAGACACTTAGTGGCCTCCAGACTTCTTCTGTCTTATCAAAATCTTTTTGTGAAGTTCTAGTTTCCAGTTAATGTATTTATTAAGTGTCACAAAAGCCTGGCTAGGACAAGGAAAACACTGTCTATTGACCCTATCAGTGAACTATTACTTTGGGTGTATTGAGTGCCTACAGGCTCCTAGAATGGAAATCAAGTTTTGATCAATTTTTTAAATGCCTAACGAACTTTACCCTTTTCTTTTATCTCTACTTGCCTGACAAGTATCCATTATAATGATTTTTTCCATTCCACAAAACATTTGCTTTGCATGTTGTGTGAAATGAGTCAGCTGTAGTTAATGGTTTGTCTGTATCACGCAGGGTCCCATGTCATAATGGTTTCAGAGGACATAACACCCCTTCCTCCTCCTGCTCTGTACCCGAGTGGTCTAATTACAACAATGTGTTCCTATTCCCCATAAGAAGATCACAGCATTTTATGAGTCAGATCTGTGCTGGCCTACATTATTATTATGATTAATCAAAAGTGACTCTGTAAAAAAGTGTTCCATGATTTTTTAAAGGAGGTTTTTGTCTGGAAAATTAGCTAAAACCCCACACATAATGTTCAATAGTTGAAAAAGACAACTCCAGCACAAACTATTATTATACAGTAGAGCAATCTGTTGTGTTCTATGGGGGAACAGAGTAAGAAGCTGGGGAAAGTTTGTGTCATGTTGCGTCCTCCCCATTAAAATAAACAATGGTTGTTGGTGATGGTCAAATAATGATCCAGTACAGCAGGTCACTGAATAAGAACAGGAAACAGCCATATTGGCAAGAAATTGATGGCCATGACCATCATGAATGTTCATCTCAGGTGATAAACATCAGGTGCTGCTGCACAACTTAAACGTGCAGTCTTGTTGAAGTTTGGATTTTCCAATTTCTGGACCCATACACTCATAGGTCTATCAAGTCCTAATAAAGCCCCTTGGGGCCATCTCAGTCGTCACAGTCAGATTATATCCTATAAGACAAGTCCACAACATTTTCTTCACATAAATACTTTCAGTAACAAGTCCCCATGAATCAATTCTTGCAATGTAACAAAAATATACAATAATACTGTCATTATTCAGATTTGTACATTATTGCACCATTGTGGCGGAATCTTAGGCCAGGATAAAATTGCTGACCCTGGATGATGTCTGAAAAAAAGATGGCTCCACCTTTCTTGAGGAATAAGGAAAACAAGCATCATTGGAGGATTACTGTAATAAACACCTGTGACACATGAAATTCTTGTCTAAGACTAAGAATGCAGGCACATAGCATTAAACTAAAACTGATGCTGGGTCCATTTTAAGAAATAAAGATCTATCTACTGAAGATTAAAACATGTTGATTTTAGACAATAAAAAAGTCACAAATTAGTCTTAGGGGGCAATTAATTAAGCAGTGCTAATGCATTAATGTGACCATGCTGCTGTTGTTTTTATCACAATGAATACATTACTCTCATACAATTATAAAGCTCTTTAGAAAAATAATCTTGGTTTATATTTGGATTACACCAATAGATGCCACTGTGTCCTCATGTAATGTGTGTAACAAATTCTTGCCATTTAACATTAGTTTCTTACATGCTTTGCATGAAGACACGTCGCCATCTGCTGGTGACCAACAATAATGCACAAAAGATCATTTAAAGGGGAACTAAACTCAAAAGTCTCCCAAAACAAAAAAACACCTTCCTTTAATCCCACAGGGCTGTCGATCCATTCGGAGGTCTCTTCTATTGGGTCCCATATCGTCTCGGCGCTCTGGGCACCACCATCTTCTTCTCTTCTTCCTGGTTCTTCTTCCTACATCACCCGACCCAGGCGCTAGATCGGGTGACGTAGATGGGGAAAAAAATTGCCGATCTCACTGCGCAGGCGTGAGATCTGCAATTTGTTTTCCCTTTTCACGAAAAAGCTCCCTCTGGGCATGCCGGAGATGCCCGAGGTGGAGGTCGAGTAAATAGATACTAAATATATCAAAAAACAGTACATGCCTAAGACACCGTAAATAATTACCATACAATAAATGTCGATAAGAGAAGTCTCTACAGACCATCATAATTGCCATTTGTGTGCACATAGGTGCATATTTTTGATAGTCTACTAAATTTTAATTTTGTAACTTTTTTTACCTTAATTTTATTGAAATCACAATGGGTTGATAAGCCTCCTACGTGATAGCCTTATGCAAATGACAGATCCTCTGTTACGAGACATCAGAGGTCTAAAGCTACGTACACACGGCAGATTTTTATTGCCCGATAATCGGCATCGGCCAATTATCGGGCAAAAATCTTCCGTGTGTACAGTCGGTGTCCTCCATCGTCCGGACGACTGACCTGCCGGATCCACGGACGATGGACGACAGCCGATCGTAATGAAAGGGAAGGGGAGAGCGCGCAGCAGGGTGCCGCTCCGTCGCTCTCCCCCCTCCCCTCTCCATAGAGCATGAACGGTGCTGTATGTACAGCATCGTTCATGCATCTTGCAGCCCCTTGTCGTTGGAAAGGATCGTGAAAGATCCTTTCCAACGACAAAAATTGCACGTGTGTACGCAGCTTAAGACTATGTACACTTGTAAAATCAGTGTTACTGGAAATGATCCTTTGTGTTCCTTTTTAGTGAATCATGAATGAATAGGTGCTGTACACAGAGCGCAATTCTGTTCGATGGATCAGGATAGATTAATGTTTGACACTGAGGGACTGCTCTACACATGTCACTCATCCCAGACCCTGGTCAAGGTCCTCTCTGGCTAGACTGATTTGACATGTGTACACAGCCTAAAGAGATACTCCACTTATCTCAAGGGTCACTTATCTCAGTGGTCTCTAAAGCTACGTACACACTTCCAATTATTATCGTTGGTAAACGAACGACGAACAATCCTGCACGATATCTGCGAACGATCGCATAGCACCGATCCTGTACATACAGATAACGACACGATCGTTCGCAGATATTGTACACACGATAGATGCGATCGTTTGAACGATACAGGAAGTGACGTGCACCACAGGAAGTAAGCGAACGTTCGTTCACCGCGCATGCTCAGACCATGGGCGATCAATGAACGACCGTACACACGATAGATGGTAAACGATCGTCGTCCAATCCGATCCGCCGGTCCGGTCGTTCATTTCCAGCGACTATTCTCGTTCGTCGGCGTCGTTGGTTACTTTTTTTACGAAAGATTTTTGCCCAATCGATCGTTCGTCGTTCGTTCGTCGTTCATTTCCAACGATAAAAATTGGAAGTGTGTACGCAGCTTTAGACCCCTTATGTCATCTCTACACTCTTTTGCAAATATTCAAACTCAAGCTGTGCTCAATCTGGTTTGACAGCTCTGGACTGGATGCTGGGAACTTTATGGTCATTTTTGCTGTATCTCTTACTAATCCCAATCCTGACCCCACCCATGAGGTTCCTAAGCACATGAGTAATCCGGAAACACATAGGGATGCAGCACAGCACCAATCTTGTAGTAGTGATTGGATGGCTTTACAGCTGCCTTATTTAATGTTTTAGCAGAACTTTATGCTGAACCTTTATTAGGTAAACAAACCATGGCTAGTTTCTTTACTTTCTAAACAATTTGTGCTTTAGCTGAGAATTACTACTAAAACACTATTTAAAAGAGGAGAGCATCCTACGGGAAATAGAGGCCCATCCCTTTAATAATAATCCCAGTACTTTGTCAGAGAAGGAGGCCATCAATGACAATTTCTGTATTTCCCTCAAAACAGGTTTTCTTGGGTCTAATAGTCATACACATCGGGAGTTTCCAAACAAGTTGTTTGGCCACTCTATGCCTATAGTATAACAGATGACAGCATTTGGATGACACAACATGTCTCCAACAAACAAGAATTCTTTGTAGTATCACCAGTTTCCATTCTAAACAGTGTTCCTCATTAAGCTTTGTAACCCTGGAATTTTCCTTATATTGAATGCAGGGGGAGTTTACTTTCAGCCTAATTGGTAACGAGAGCAGTTTAAAAACAAACAGCAGAACATGTGGAAATATTTAAAAGGTTTACTGCATGATACTGATGTTCTGTCTCCTGTCGTGCTTTGAGTCTGCTGTGAATTACCACCTCTCCCCTCACATACCGTCCAAAGGGGGAGGCCAGGCCTTCAAATAGCCAGCCCTGTTTATTTATGTTGATCGCGTCCCAATACAGTGTTTGATTTCATCCGCCAAGTTCATTTGTATATAAAAAAAGGAAACTGTAAATACATTGTGACTCTATTGCCTGCTGCTTCAGAGGTGCTTTTCATGTTCTGATACATTTATATTGCTCTGTGCTTTGTATGGAAAGAGCACCTGCCAATAGATTAGGAATAGTCCCAATTTTAAGGTACACCGTAGGAATCGGAATGCATGGTTTGCCACTGGTGAAGGTGAGTTGTAGGGATATCATACTAACCCAACGCGGCTGATTTACTATTAGAATATAGACTGGTCACATAGCAAAGTGCGTTATTCCTTTGCTTGGGATATTTGATTTATCACAGCAAATCAGATAAAGTTTTACTAAATTTGTGAGTAGTGTTGGTGGAATATCTCACTACTCGATTCGACAGCTATTCGATAAAATAGGGGGATATTGTTCGGGTGATTGAATGCCGAATTGGAACACCATTAGAGTCAAAGGTGGGAAAATTCGGGTTGTGAAGAACTGCAGGAGCAATCAGGGGAGCGGAGCTGATAGCTACGCTCCCGTTTGCTCTTGCAGCCCTTTACTAGTTGTATGTGTTCTTGTATAGAGTTTGTCTATCCAAGAACGCAGGAGTCGATAGGGAAACCCTATCCAGGAATAGTGATAGTGCTCCCTGATTGGCTGAGGAAAGATTTCCTCAGCCAATTAGAGAGCAATAGAGGTTTTGAATGGGGAGACTTGTCCCCATTTAACCTCTAGTGCCGCAGATCGCACACTGTTCTCAATTAATGTGACCGCGGCTGCATTCATTGAAAGATCCCCGGCACTAGAGGTTAATTAACCTCTGGTGCCACAGATCGCACACTGTTCTCAATTAATGCCACCACGGCCGCATTCATTGAGAAGATCCCCGGGGGACTAGAGGCCAAATGGGGACAAGTCTTCCCATTCAAAACCTCTAGTGCTCTGTGATTGGCTGGGGAAAGGAAAATCCTGATGAGGCTTGAGCTGTCATCAGGGTTTACCTTTCTATCTTTAGATGTGTAAGATATGGAGGCACAAGAGCTTGCACTCAAGCAACCTTTACTAAGGCTTATGACAGCAGATATAAGCTACACACACACAGTTACAGAGATTGTACAAATCTTGAGACACTGAAACAAAAAATTCTGTCTGAGATGCGTTGGTTACCCTCAGCATCCCTCATGGATATACAACATTAACCACGTACTTGGACCTGTACAATTTAAAGTATGTTCAACAAAATGACTAATTTCCTTTTCTATGCACACCTCCATAAAATATTAAACATCATGAATAATATCAGTGTTTGAGTAATTCAACTCCTCAATTCATCCTGTCTGTCTGTTGTTACAGCCCGTATTTAATGTACAGCGCTGCGTAATATGTTGGTGCTACATAAATCCTGTTTACTAATAATAATATTCAAGATACAGTTATTACAAATACTGTACTTTTTAACTCTTTTATACAAGACAAGTATCCCATGAAACCTTATATACTGGTGCAAATATGTAGCTTCCAGTGTCACTTTTTATCCTTCAGTTTGTTTACTGGGTAATAAATCAGTATCATTACCTTCATCTAAAGGTTCTAATTTTCATTATGAGACTGAAGGAAATCAGGGCTAAGGACCATTATAATTCTTTTCCCGAGTGTTGGTCTATTTGGCTGCAGTTTTCTACTTCCTCCTCCCTTTCTGCCATACTTAGGTTTTAATAATGTTCAATTTATTTTATAATCTTGTTTTGTGATCCCCATAGATGTGTCCTTTGTGTTCCTCAACCTCCTGCTCACCCCCTATTTTTGTACATTTATATTTGCATATAGTAATTTTTTGAAAACCAACTGCACTGTTTTGTGTTATATTTAATTATTTGCAATATTTAATATTTATTATTTAATAAAATTTATTATATTAAATATTATTATTTTTAATATTTAATATTGTGTTATATTTATTATTTATTGAAAAGTATTAATAAAAAAAGATTCATCCATAAAGTTGCACCTTTTCTGGGAACAATATGATGATTTTTTTCTGAGTTCACGATCATTCTGATTTCTATCAGTCATGTTACCCAATGCGAGTTAATAACAAGAAGAGGTGACGCAGGAAGCAGTAAAACCAAAACAGGACTAGCAAGGTTTTCTTTCTTAGTTATGTCAGTGTGGTGGAGGTGTGTGATTTTCAAGACTGGCTAATGTGAATACCATATACAAAATACAATATCTGTTTGCAGGTAAAATTGTTCAAACATTTTAGCTGCATGCTTAGCTATCTGCTCAGAGATTTCCCTTAATGAAACATTACAATACACAGAAATGTTTGATGAAGATGGTGGTGTCTGTCTACACTTTCACTAACACAAATAAAGAAAAAAGTGCTGAAAGTTGTAATGTGCTGATTGATGCTGTACACTAAGTACAGAAAACAGATATCATGTAAGATTGAAAGCCACTGCCAATTTTTCTTTCCCTGACGTAAAACGTTGGGCCGGGAGAAAGGGCATGCTTTATTCTCCCTGGGGTCACTGGAAAATGAGAATAGTGAGGTCATCTTCAAGCAAATTATCTGCTGCAGGCTCTTTATGAAGATAATTGGAGATACCAGTATTCACATGTATGTGGTCTATCTGTCTGTCTGGAGAACATCTAAAATAAGAAAAGAATATGAAACTTTAAGAGTGAACGGTTCTCTTGATGGGGCACCACACACCCACTGATAATCCTCTTCCTGTGCTCCCCCACCACCCTGTTTACTAATATATACTTTACCATGTGTATACAGGACTTTATGACCTGCCCACTCCATAGTTGAAAATTATCAACTTCTGTCTGGAAGCCATCTGAGATATAACAATCTGAAATTTTAAGAGTGAATGGTTCTTGATGTGGTACCACAACAGGCACGGATGATCCTCTTCCCTGCACTTCCACACCACGCTTGTATACTTTACTATTTGTATACGAGACATTACTGCATGTACATCCATAGTGGGACATGATCAGCTTTATACTTTTCTCTGCTGTAGTTATCAGGGTCCATAGCATGCTTCCTTGGTATAACCATCTGTGGCTTTCTTGGATCCGTTCCTTGGGACGGAAGGGGGAGCTTCTTTTCCTTCTCAGTCAATGATGACACGCAAACCTGTTCTATGTCAGCTTTTTTATAGTTCTGGCCTGGAATAACTTGAAAACTGCTGCAGAATGTGGACTTTAAAGTTGGGTGTTTTAAATGATACTACCTCACTTTGCAAGCAATGCTACATTTACCCTGTAACTTCCAGAGGGTTCCTGACATTTGCTTGGTGCCCTCAATCCACTCCTGAGACCTAAATTGCTTTTTACAGGAATAAAAAAGGCTATATGTTTCTGGAGATGGGTCTCCAAAGGAAAAAATAATACATGTTTATGAAGTCCTCTCCAACAGGCACTACACGCTCATGAAGTCCTATTTAACAGACACTAAATGTTCATGAGGTCCTCTCCAATTGGCATTACATGTTCAGAAACTCCTCTCCTATAAACATTACATGTTCATGAAATCTTCTCCAAAGACACTACATATCCAACAAGTCTTCTCCAACAGACACTGCTTGTTCATGAAGTCCTCTTCAATTGGCACTACATGTTCATAAAATCCTCTCCCATAGACACTATATGTTCATAAAGTCCTATTAATTGGACATCACATAACCATGAAGTCCTCTCCAATAGACACTACACATTCATAAATTCCTCTCCAATTGGCATTACATGTTCATGAAGTCTCCTCCTATAGGCACAATATTCTCATAAAAATCCTCTCCAATTGGCACTACATGTTCGTAAAGTCCTCTACAATTGGCATTACATGTTTATGAAGTCCTCTCCAATTGGCACTACATATTAATAAAGTTTAAAGTTTAATTAAAGTCCTCTTTCAAAAAGACACTACATATTTATGAAGTCTTCCTCAACAAATGCTACATGTTCACAAAGTAAACTTGGATAGACACAACATGTTTGTAAAGTCTTCTCTAATAAACACTACAAGTTGATATAGTCCTCCCCAATAAACTTTAACAATTAACACCTACTGAACCACCTAATGCTACCTATTCTTTGCCTGTGACCTCCCAATTGACCAAGATACATTTGTTGCATGCCGCAGGCTCCTCCTAGAGACATTCACCAATCCATGGCTGTACACACGGCAGATTTTCGCCCGATAATTGGCCGATGCCGATTATCGGGCGATAAAAATCTGACGTGTGTACGTAGCTTTAGAGTGCCAGATGTAAAGCGTACCATGTTGTCTGTAATACTCAGATAAGATCATGCTCCTTTCATAGACTTCAAGGACCCAAGTTCAAAAATGATCCTTCTGTTGCCCATGCATAGGCCAGTTATTATGGGAGCACCAGCCCAATGTTAATGCTGAGCTTTACATCTTTGTGCAGCACCAATTGATGAGCAGCACCATGGGCTGCTACATACAGGCAGAATGTTTCCTTTAGATTGTTTCCAATGCTAACTACTTATGAATAATCATAACCGACTTACTGTTCTTATCTTGATCAGTTATGAAATGATAAGACTTGCTGACAAATTCCTTTAAATGTGTACATGTTTTGTGTACAGACAATTGAGATTCTGTTTTACCAAAGAAACATGATTGGAGGGTAGAATATTGTTCAGACTGTGTGCAGCTTTTGACCAATCGGATCAGTTGGTGGCAGTGGTTCTGCTCATGTGTACCAGGCCTTAGACTATTCACATGCATGGGCATTTACGTGAAATCCGGATTGGAGTATTTACCACTTTAAAAACCTAATGTCAGCAGTTTAATCTGATCTTTTTAATAGACATGAAGAGAAATAAAGGTTGCAAAAAAGTTACACCAAAAAAACAAAAAACACATTAGGCAAGGAAAAATGCATATTTCAGCATCATTTATATTTATGTAGTAATTGCTTGGGATTCACTGTGAGAATTCAACTTCATTATATCATCTTGTGAATTGTCGCCCAGATGTCTACCACAATTAGGAACCTATATGGTGACATTTCTCTATATCAGTGTTTCTCCTCCTGGGTACCTCCAGAGGTGCCTAGGGGTTCTTTGACAACAATGATCTTTATGGCTATCTGTAAGGATGACATTCTTTCCAATGGCCGATGATTATAAAAGACATTCTTTATTGACCACCACATTATTATACTGTCAGCTGTGGATGTAGTAATTATAGCAAAAGTTCCCTGAAAACCTGAAAGTTATTTCAAGGGTTCCCCAATATAAAAAAGGTTGAGAAAATCATCTTTAATTATAGATAATCAGTCATCAAAACTTTAATATATGGATTCCCCCAAGCTGCAAGTTGTTAGCACATATCATTGAACCACTTCGGTGACCAATCTGGACAGAAATCAAGATCTTGCCACATGTATTCTGACCTGAAGTTTTATAAACCCTTTCATGGCCATCTAGGTCTGCAGCAAAAAGCCTTGTCACTACATGCCATCAAGCAAATAGCACTTAGACCCCTCCTTTATATTTGCCCATGGCCTCTTTTGGTCTAAAACTATCCCGGGTTCTTTTTTTGCCTACTGGTCCGAGGGGGGATTACTCAAACTAGAAAGGGATTCTCAATAAGACAACTCTGTCATCACTTTGGTGGCCCATGTTGATACAAAGGATGTTACTGGTGTGCGCTGTTCCTGCATGGCGGATGCGGCTTCCTCTTCTGTGACTCATGTTCTTCTCCTGCTTTCGGCTGTCCTCTCTTCCGTAGATGTTTCCAGCTGTCCCTCAATCTTCACATCTTCCTGGGTGGCATTCTTACATCTCCCCAGTCACTGCACATGTGTCTTTTTCTGCTTGCTTCCCATAACACTAAATGTTGTCCTCATCCTGTCCCTTTGGGCAATTAACAAATACATTATATCAATGTAATATTAAACAGTAATTTCAGTATCTTAGGTAACATATCAGTAACATAAGAGTTAAGCTGCGTACACACGTGCAATTTTTGTCGTTGGAAAGGATCTTTCACGATCCTTTCCAACGACAAGGGAGTGCACGATGCATGAACGATGCTGTACATACAGCACCGTTCATGCTCTATGGAGAGGGGAGGGGGAGAGCGACGGAGCGGCACCCTGCTGCGCGCTCTCCCCCTTCCCTTTCATTAGGATCGGTTGTCGTCCATCGTCCGTGGATCCGGCAGGACAGTCGTTCGGACGATGGATGACACCGACTGTACACACGGCAGATTTTCGCCTGATATTTGGCCGATGCGGATTATCGGCCGATAAAAATCTGACGTGTGTACGCAGCTTAAAAAGTCATTATCTTCGGTATTTACTGAGCTTTACTGAGGATAGTGTATTCTTCTCAGCCTTCGGGAGCTTTAATAAATCAGGCCCAAAGTCTTTCCCTACCTGCTGTCCCAATGCCCTCATCTCAATCTCAGCCGTACATTTGCTTAAAACAAAGGAAACTTTATCAGGGAAATATCTCGGGAAATTGCTGAAATCCACACCGAATAGGGACACTTTGTTGGGCAGTTTATTGTGGCTCAGCAAACTTTCCAGGCATTTCTTGTGACAAGTCAAATAGCACTATGAAGAAAAAACAAAAATACTGAACATGATTAAACTGGTATTACAGAAATATTATTGTCCCCTACCTTTTAGATTGTAAGCTCTTCGGGGCAGGGTCTCCTCCTGTATCACTGTCTGTATTAGTCTGTCATTTGCAACCCCCATTTAATGTACAGCGCTGCGTAATATGTTGGCGCTATATAAATCCTGTTTATTATTAATATTATTATTATTATTAATAATAATAATAATAATAATAATTATCATCGTGTAATATTGATATCATATATCATCCTTTATTTACAAATCACCAATATATTACATAGAGCATTGCAAAAAAGAAGGGGCTGCAAACAGAACAGTACCAACAATGACATAAGAAGATTTTACAATTTTAAAGGAGAAAGTAATATTGAGTAAGCTGTTTATGTTCCAATACGGGTTTTCCATATGTGAGCCACATTTACCATCTTCGAGCTGGACCTATATGGCAAAGCAGACATTGCTATTTGTTCTCTGTTATACTATGAGCCTACAATATGCAGCTCATGAATATAGTAAAGGCCCGCTTTGGAAGACAGTTGATCATGACATTTTTTTAAGTGATATGACCAAGGCTTTTACTATTCAAAAACCCCAAAGCAAGACCATGTATACAAAACATCACTGTTTTTTTATGTTGCAAAAAAAAAAAAAAAAAAAAAAAAAAAAAAAAAAATGTTGGGTAGTGCTGGTCCCTGATGACTACTAGCCAATTCACCCCCCATGAACCCAGGAAAGGCTATCAGCCCCATGTATACTAAGGGTAGCAGTGGTGGTGAGCAGCAGAAGTTCTGATTGGTGGTTCATAAAAACAATTGTTAGTCAATGCCTCAGCCTGATTATCAATGCTTACTGTTCTGTCCTGAGATCAGAATTTAGGAGGAAATTAGATCCAATGTAAGCAAATGCAGTCAAGGAACCTTTACAGTGTACCCTACAAATATCTAAATTGAACCATTTGGAGAGAACAATGCTATCTGTTTACATTTGGAGTGTAGGTGCAAAGGCATCTAACCCAAATCAAAAATTTAACATATTGCAGCTTATCAGTCCTTGGATGTGGGAGCTGCGTTAGTTTTCTTTTAACCATGATCTGCGAGTAACACACAAGCAGGATGGCAATGCTCACTGACACTTCTAACTCTACTCATCGCTAATACATATTATGAGATTTGTAGTTCACAGAAACAAAGCTGATAACACTGAGTCATGTCCTGGTCAGGGCTCAGTGCAGGTCAGGTGCTGGTCCCTAAATGTCCACCATAGGCTCCACCTAGAATTGGCTTTGAGAGGTGAGTAGCTCTTTCCCAGGACCAGGAACAAGAACCGAACTGTGAGTAGTTCTGTGGGGACAAGGACGTTGAGAAAGCAAAGGGATGAGGACAGGTCAAAGGTTAACTAGGGGTCATACGTGAAGGTGAGAAAGTTCACCAAAGGTCAGAGCAGGCAAATGTCGGGCAAAAGGCAGCAGTTTATAGGAAATACTTGGAAAGGGCTATGGGTCAGCCATACCTTAAATACCCCACCAACCAACTTGGTCAGATAGGGGGTAGGTCATGACACAAAGAGACAGGATTATGAAAACGAACCAGGGGAAGCAGAATCCTCATCCTGGGTACACACCTGCCATGACCAGTAAACAGCGCAGAGCCACCAGAGAACGTAAGGAGCGTGCATGTGTACACAGCCATAAAAAGAAATGGAGGATTGGGCGGCAGCAGATTGAGTAACCAGAAGGTAGAGCTAGAATAGCCTTTGCTAAAAAAAATAATGCATCCCTCATATCTAAAAAAAAATGTTTGGGTTTAGATATACTGTTAGCCCAGCACCATATGGGGTCTATTTATAATGCAGTGAACTAACCATAGATAGAGAATCAAACTCTGCCATTGAATTACATGGACCTGGAAGATTCTCCACCTGAGAATGTTTAGGTGAGTGTCAGATTCCCTCCTTTATAAACAGACCCCTATGTGTGTACTTGTGTAAGCCCATATTTATGTGTTTTACCCATCTCAATTGCATGCAAATACCTCCTAACCTTGGGGAGACAGGGAAAAGTGAGCCCTTTTAACCTAAAATACGTAAACAAATGACAAAAGACAGGCCATAAAAATAAATACATGAATAGTTAAATAATACATTTTTATAGAGGTGTATATAATGAAGGACAACTGAGAGGGAAAGAGGGTCAGAGGGACCTTCAAACTGGGGACCAAAGGAAGGGTATGGGTATAACATTCATTGTATATATTTACCACAATATGTTTTCTGGTTATTAGTACACAAGCCAATTAAAGGATTTTCAACATTTTATTCTGAATGTATTTCATGTGACATCACTGGGGAGTCATTAAAATGTGAGCAACATTCTTGTATGTGTATCCAACAAATTCATGGCTGTGACAATTTTTCTCTTGCAATAGGAAATGTCCCCAATAACACAACACAATTTCTCCCAATAAGAGAAGGATAAAATGAAGACAAACTACAAGCTTATCATGCATTGGTCTTAACACAATGAGGACACCAGAACACAACGAGGACACAGTATTCCTTCTCTGAAACATATTGGTTTGAGAAAAGGACGGACGCATTCAGAGAGGTGACTATCATGGAAGTGCAAGTCCATTCACACACATTACAACTATTCCTGAAGCCCATTTTCTTCCAGCGTTTGCACACATACTAATGTAGCAATAATGTTCTTCTTTGATAAGATGCTTCAAATATGATCAGCTAATTGCATAGATGAAATACAAAACATATGAGAGCCAATGGAGTAACAATTGCCAATAGCACCGTTTATTGCTGTCATGGGGCCTGGAGGAGGAGAGGGCCCAATCATGTAGGCTGGTAAGGAAACTTAATTGTGTTGCTTCCATTATTCTTAGAATACACAGATCCCAGTCCAGCAACTATTTGACAGCAACTGTTTTGGCAATGTAGATTTAATGCCTTTGAACTTCTGCTACAGAATACATTTAGGACGAAGTGCCGAAGGGTCAGTGTTCCAGTTTGCTATTCATTATCAAAAGCAGTTGTGTTTAAATAGCAAACAAATTTGCATTTAAATAACTATTGAAACACAAATGCATAATGAATTTGTTTGAATGGCAAACAGTATATGGCAAGCAAAGGCTTTATTTAAATGTAGGGCTGCATAGGATATGCTGTGTCCAAACAAACGCAAAGGAGGTCAAAACTTCCTCTGGTCTACCATGTGTGTTACTCAGTGAAACTCAGCGAAATTTTGATGACATAGCACTGGCTCCTAGGAGTTTACTAACTATGCGTGCGGCTCTCCTACTTGTCTATCTCTCTCTCTTGTTTGTGACCAAGGCTTACATTGTGCCATGATCAATGATCAATAACAAGCAATGATCAGGAGCCTTATAAAAATCTGTAGAAGTGCCATGATTCGTAGGAATTGAAACTGAACCAGGAATTATATATATGTCTATCAAGTTTACACAGTCCTAGCATATTATTCCATCACTTACAATTTGCCTTACCTTTAGCCCTGACCTTATCCAATCTTGTACAGGAAGTCAAGGACTGTATATGAAGTTTTAACAAAACAAGAGTGTTTAGCCTGAAGATCCAATCATTTTAAGATACAACCTCATGTTACAATGATTTTCGGAATGAAGACTTTTTTCAACACATCCATTACTATCCTTATGCATTCTCAGGAATCTTATCCTCTCAAATGAAAATACATCCATACACATTAAAATACATTTCATGAGATAAACGATCAAAGCTGAAAAAATAGTATTTTTAAAATATATAAGTCCAGTGGCAAATGGGGGCTATCCCAAGAAATTCAGTCATTGTTACCCATCTTCTTGGTCTTCCTGGCCCTCTATATCATGAGCCCAACGTTACTTGTCCATATAATTGAGATTCTTTCTGATAGTGTCTTCTGTAAGCTTCCATCTTGAATTCATAGATGTTATAATAATCTCATTCTTATCTGTTAGGCCTATAGTTGTTTTTAAGGTTAACATGCACATCTGATATTGGCCAGCACCAATACTGGTCTTTGAGATGCCAAGGGGATCCAGCACTTTCACAGATTCATCACTTTTAATAAATAAGTTCACACTTTTTCCCCTAATTAGTTGATGATTGCCAACAAAAAAATAACTTGTTCTGAAAAGCTTCTTTGCATTCATTGGAAATTTCAGAAGTCTCATTATTTGGACTGTCGTGTAAGAAGTTCAGATAGGTCTGTTCTAGATCCTGGATGTTCTAGATTTCTAGTTTTTTACATAACAGTTAATTACAATCTGATCACTTTTATAAACTGGATTCTATACAGAGTTTGGTCAATTTCACTGTTCGTTGACACCCTCGCCATCAGATCTCCGAATTGGTTCTCCTCTAGCTGATTTTACTGGCAGCCGGCTGAAGTGACCCCTGGAATAAGTTGCATTTGAAACATCTGAGTCTTCTTCCTGGGAGATTTCATCCCCAATTTTCCCATCTACGTCTAGAAAAAGAGAGACAATGCTTAAAAGAAATGTGTTACGCTACTGATGATTGCCTGGGTAGGTTCACTTTTATCCAATTTTTTGTTTAGCTAGTAGTAGCTAGTCACATTCAACTGAATTTTTTCTGGCATTCCTGGCAAGAACACCTTAAAAAGCCAATGGTGAAATGTCATCAACATTACAAGAAAAGTTCAGATAAATGTGACTACCACTTGATGGAATCTGAAGAAATTCTACTTACTGATGCATAAAAAATAATATTGTTCGTCACAAAAACATGAGACCAGTAATCAGACTTTCCATCAATATACTTAAAAAAAGAAATCATGGGTATTGATGCATGTGAATCCATCCAACCCCTAATGACCTGTATTGGGCCCTACGATTTACACAGTCCTGGCATGCAGCATAACCATAAGAATGACACCATTAACAAATAGGGAATACTGTACCCCCCCCCATCCATAGCCTGATACTTGAACGGCTTCCAGTTTTGGCTCTCTCTCTCCAAAACTAAAAACTGTTGTACAAGGGGATTAGGAGGGACTGATACCATGACAAATTCAAGGAACCAAACAAAAATGGGATTTTCTCCTAAAATATAAGCCCAGTGCCCTAAAGGTAAAAGTGCAAGGTATTGCTGAACTTGTATGCAATTGAAGCTGCCATTCCATATCCAAGGCCAAGGTTATTTTGTTAATCTTTGAAATATTTAACAGTCATAAGGGAATCTATCCAAATCCCAAGGACCACATTGAGCCCTTATGAGATTTGCTCATTTAGTGAGAAGGATGTTAGTGTATTTAACACATATGTTAGTATTTAGATTTAGATATGGGCTAGAACCCCCATAAGTTTTTTTTGCTCTCTGTGGACTTCTTAGGGATATTTCCCGTCCGTCCTAAATCACCTGCTGAGAAAAGTAGGGACCTGTTCACCAACAACCCTCTTGCATGCTTTTTGTTTCAACTTAAACATTTTTTTTGGTAGGTTAAATTATCTAAATGATATCATTCTCTTTGTTTTTCTGCAAATGATAATGAAAACATTCTCATCTGCAGCTTTTCTTTTATAATAATCCTAACTAACAGGGCCGTGGGGCCAATCAGAGTCTCAGGGGCCATATTTAGCTGTCCCAGAAGCATCTGTGCCGATGTTGTAGGCAGTGCAATTATCTGAACATCTGCTGCCTTATACATTGCAAATAAACATGAAAAATAATACAGAAGACCTAATTAAAAGCATAATGAATTGTATTATGAACACCTCTAGCACAAACAGTCTTCAGTGTTCTCTATTGGCATAAGTAAATATTTAGGTTTAAACTGCTACAGCAAGATAGAATGTTACCTGATGGTTGTGGACAAGCTTCAGCACCCTCTGTTAGACCCTAAAACAGATTATCAATACAGAATTACTTCTATGTAAAATACTTGTATATATAAGACTTGTATTATATCTAATCTAAATCATTTTACCCATTGTATTTTCTTTTTATTTTCTTTTACCTAACCTTTTATTTTTTTTATTGCTTTATTTAATGTGTCTTGATTCTGGGGCATATTCTAAAGAATAAAATCTATTTTTTATCAAAGTGTCAGTGGTGATAAATCAATTACAGTAAGATATATGTACAGGAAGTCTTTCATAGAGTGCATTAGAAGATGTGGCAAGTCAAAGAAGGTTATTTCTTGGCTGAAGGACGTCCAGCGTTTTTTAGCCCTATCCATCCCAGGCTTACTGTCCCTGACCATCTCCTTTCATTTATTGGATTTTAGTTGTTATGAAATATCAGCATCACATGTTGGTGTTAAATATGGTGATCTACATGCAAAAGCAGTTTTCTTGGAATTCCCACTTCTTAAGACTGACATCTGCCCATGAATTTAATGTAATGCTTTCCAAACTTCCAACTTTCCAAAGCCATCTCTAAAGGAATTTGCTATAGTGACATAAAATATCAATTTTTTTGGGAGGTTTTCTATAAAATATATACCAGTGTTTATCAACCAGGCTATCTGTATGGGTGACATTCTTCCCATTGGCTAGCAGTGTAACAGTAATTTTACCTATTGACCACCACACTAATGTACAATGAGCTGTAGATATAGTAATTATAGCAGGGGGTTCCCCAAAGATCTGAAAGTTATTTCAAGTGTTTCCCCATATTACAAAGGTATATACATTAATTTGTATCCAAATGCTATTGTTCTCTACAGAAATCACCATACCTAGATAAGGAATGTGCTTTTTGGGCTTCATTACATTGATATGGTTTGCTCTAAGGCTGGGTACACACGTGCAATAATTGTTGTTGGAAAGGATCTTTCACGATCCTTTCCAGCAATTAAGGACTGCACGATGCATGAACGAGTGCTGTACATACTGCACCGTTCTGCTGTATGGAGAAGGGAGGGGGAGAATGATGGCGAGGCACCCTGCTGCGTGCTCTCCCCTTTCACTTCCATTACGATCGATCGTTGTCCATTGCCCATGGATCCGCCAGGACAGTCGTTCAGATGATGGGCGCTCTACACACGCCAGATTCTCGTCTGATATCCGCCCTGAGCTGATTATCGGATGAGAACCTTTGGATGTGTGTTTGTAGCCTAACTATAGCTGCACCACTGTGGAAGAGACTCAATGGAAAACTGGTCAACAGTACATTATGGAACAGGTACTAAAATAATACCATGATATTAGCTCTTGGCAGCCACTTGTAGTGACAATCAGGATAGCTGGGCAATAATAAGATGAGCTGAGGTACAAATAAAGCAAGGTACCAGATCCATTCCAAATCTATATAGTCAGGGTTCTTATTTGACACATGTGGTCTTCTGATCAGCCCAATATCCCAAGTATGACCCAAAATCAGGTGTTTTGAGTACTTGTACTCTGTAAATGTGAAAAGCTTTTGATGTCCTTTATATAAACTAAGGGACACTTGAAGAACATTGAACAATATACCAGGATCAAATACACAGTAAAGTTGTTATGCACGGCTATGTCTCCCACCTGGGCCACTGGAGACTCATCCAAGTCCACCTCACATGGCTCATCTGTAGCCTCCTGGCGGCCAGATACGGGGAGTTCATCCATCCCAAATATCTTCTCATAGTTGTTGATAAGGAATTCAACAGCTTGTGCTTGGTAGCCGGAGTCCAGCAGGCAGGTCATGGGCTTGTCTTGGCCAGGGGATGGACGGATCAGCGTTGGGCCGAAAATAATCCCCAGATTATTAGGATTCATTTTGTTCTCCTCAAATCTCTCAGAAACACTGGGGGCACACAAAGGGATGATATTGTCACAAATTAGATTTCCAAAAATTATCTATTGATCATTCTTTATTTTATGCATATAATTTTTTATCAAATCGATGACCCAGAATGTCTAGTTGTATTTATGAATATCCTCCAAATACAGTTGATTTAAGTTTTTGTTAAGATTGCCTCCTCCTTACCGATACAGATGTGCTGTTAGGTGGCGGAGTGTATTGTAGTTACTAGGTGGGAGGCGACAAAGAATATCCTTCATCCGTTGAATGGCCTCTTGTTGGGTCTCTGGGTCCTTCTTCTCTTCAGGGAAATCTCTTGAGAATGCCATAAATTCTTCATACAGGTGATGGGAGACCACAGAATCTGGGAGCTAAAGGGAACATAAAAAACATCACTACTGAACTATTGCACCAAACGATAGAGCATAGAATTACTTTTTTTTCTATCTGGGTAATCTTTTTAGTCCTTGTTAGTACAAATAATATGGATTCATAGTAAGTGTCATTCTCATTATGCCCACTAGGTTGTGCTGTGTTTGTTTAAAGTCATAATGATTTACGGTACCTTATATTCTTTGTGAATGAAAAACAATACAGCATCATCTAGTAGATGAATTGAGAATGACACCTAGTATTATACTAATGCATATGTGCTTTTGCCAATGTCTACTCAAAGTGGAGCTAATGCACAAAATTGACTGAATGACCTTCCATGCCCCTGCGCAGGAGATATGTCAGCCTGGCCTGGACAATTAAGATGAAGATTGGAACGCAGAAGAGAAGAAGGAAGAAGATGGCTGTGCTCACAACAGAATGTGGACAGGTGAGTATCAACTGGGTTTAGTTCCACTTTAATACCTTTCAATTACAATAAACTACATCCACCTATCTTTGTTTAACTTTATGTATACAGTAAGAATAATAATTACTAAATTCCCCATACCGAAACCCTGTCCCGTGCTCCAGCTCCATACTTTCACATTCTAAGGTTGTTCCCATAATCCTCTAAGAATAGCTATGGTTTATGGTACCTCTTTGAGAAAGTGTTTGAGAGCGCTGGTAATGTCATGTGGTGAATGTCCAGACAAGTCCACTAATTCACGTCCATTCTCAAAGGCCTGCAGGAGTTTTTCCACCCGGGCTTTAGCTCCACTGATACGGTACAAACCCTGAAAAACAAGACAATAGAGTTTAGATAAAGAATACCTGTGATAGAAACATGGCCTCCACTGCTGGCCTTCTGAACATGAAAGTTGCTATGTTTAGCCTTAGTACGCTGGACTTGGAAAAGGAATTTGAGTCTGCTTCCTTATTTCTTATGTGTTTGTTGATCAATGACTAAGAAAATTCCAGAGATGTTAGCAAGTTGCCAGATTATTACATTTTTAAAAGGACATCAGCAATGGCAGCACAATTTTTTCTATGAGATACTGGGAATAGGATGGGAATGGGAATGAGGAACCCAAAGCTTAAAAAAGTTCATCCTACCCTGTGCACCATGCAAGATGTGGGATACTTGTGCATTGCATTCATTGGCGACCTTTAGATATTAAATATGTATTTTGAGGATGGTCTCATCTCATAATTCTAAAAATGTCTTCCAATTTTGAATTTCAATCTTGAAAGCTTGCATCTTTAATATCTTTAATTAGCCAATAAAGGGTATCACCCTAACTGCAAACCTTTTAGCCTTAACAATATCAATAACAAAATGTTTACTTAAAGCTTATGATATCCAGGGTTATACTAAGGTCAGAGTTTTCATATTTTTCAAGGGATCTAATCCTCTGCTAGGGACTGATTTATTAAAGCTTTCCAAGGCTGGAGAGCATACAGTTTCAACAGTGAAGCTGGGTGATCCAACAAACCTAGAATGGATCTGGTCCAGGGTTTGAAACATTTGCTAGCAAATTCCTTTGAAGAAATCCATTCCAGGTTTGTTGGATAGTGTATCCTTCTCAGCCTTCGAGAGCTTTAATAAATCGGGCCCAAAGTCTTTCCTTACCTGCTGTCCCAATGCCCTCATCTCAATCTCAGTCGTACATTTGCTTAAAACAAAGGGAACTTCTTCAGGGAAATATCTCGGGAAATTGCTGAAATCCACACCGAATAGGGACACTTTGTTGGGCAGTTTATTGTGACCGCATTTGATCAGCAAACTTTCCAGGCATTTCTTGTGACAAGTCAAATAGCACTATGAAGAAAAAACAAAAATACTGAACATGATTAAACTGGTACTACAGAAATATTATTGTCCCCTACCTACTAGATTATAAGCTCTTCGGGGCAGGGTCCTCTCTTCCTGTATCACTATCTGTATTAGTCTGTCCCATTTAATGTACAGCGCTGCGTAATATGTTGGCGCTATATAAATCCTGTTTAATAGTAATAATAATAAAAATAATATGAAGTTTTCTAGTCTTTGTAGTTTTTGAAAATTTGGGATTTGGTCTTAAAAGAACACTGCTGTATAAGACCAGTGAGAAGAGTCCCTTATGAAGCAATTATGGTCATGTCATAATTTAATATTTTAATCTATTTTATTTGTATGTTCTGTACCAAAGTTAAACTTCAGGACTTTATGGAAGATACCGATAATCACAGTAATATAATAATTAATACATCGTTACATTAAGATTTTGCTATGGCTTTGGATATGACTTGGTATCAGCCTTTTGCAACCCGGTGTATAGTAGTGCCTAGGCCAAGAAAGATTCCGAATGAAAAGCCATACGTTCTCCCTGCAATAAAACTTTCTGTGTACAATAAGGATGTATACAAATTATTAAAAAATATTATGTATGTGTTATATGGTGTAATATAGTTCATATATAAAAAAAAAAACTAACTAAAAAAATTAAAGTTTCAGTTTTCTCACCTCCTCACACTCCACACCTGAAACCATAAAGCCTTCACATTCCCTACACTTGGTGGGCACTCTGGTACGTCGAAGTCGGTGAGTTTGGGCAGCTGGAGACATGTAGGAACTCGGCAATGGGAAGCTGTACTCAGAGGCTGCGTCAACCGAGTCTGTGCAATCACACAGAGAATTTGGTTAGAAATGTATGACCTGTTCAACTATTAACTGGGTATAACTTATGTTATATATAGCTTATGACTGTTTATTAAAACACTCACCAATATCTTCTGTGTGAAAGGAATCTCTCTCATCTGGGTCATCAGAAGACATGGTCCCTACAGAAGAGGCTTTACCAACTTTCCTAATTATATGTCCTGTATGAATTAAAATAGCACAGGATGGTTGAGTAAGGCATTTGTAAAACTGACCACAAATCAATATGGACTACACTTTCCTGCAACTGGAAGAATCTTTATATGTTAACAAGCCATTGAGACCATGAACCTCAACTAATTTTTTTGGAGGGGTAGAAGGACACATAACACTTGTCGAGTCGCTGAAGAGTTTTTCCTGGAGAGATCCCTGAGGAATTTTCTCTAGGAAGGCACCAGGGAGGATTCATTGTGGGCACATCTGTGATTTTATTAATCTGGCTTAAAAATAAATGTACTAGCAAATGTCCATCTAGAAGAAATTGAGCTGACCTAACCGAAAGAGAGCAGACCTTTTCTACTGATCTGTTCCTTGGGGCTACAAAGGCTCAAACTGAGCCTGAAAATGGTCCTCCAATGTTAACCTAAGCTAAAGGTATTCATATTACTTTTTTATGGTATTGTTATGACTTTTATATCTTATCACCTGGACTTTCTGTGGGAGACTCCAGTAATCTGGGCTCACTGCTACCACCAACACTCTCACAATCGGGAGAAATCTTGCTTCCCCATGAGCCTCTTTCACCTAAAGGACAAGAAACATTGACATAAACTCTTTTAGAATGTGCTTTGGGATATTTGCAGCTATCCTTTAAGGAATTAATTTGTGCAATAATATGACAATTTTACCTGCAGACAGCCTTGTCATATCATCTGTCTTGGCATTCAGGTCAGACAAAGAAGAAGACACTCTGACCAGCTGCACAGCATTCTTTCTTTTGCCACCAGGAGATGACCTGTGTGATAGACTTTGCAAGTTATGTGGAAGTACAGGCAGATAATTACTGGGTACAAAATCATAACTGAACGTAATTAGAAATATTTTGACCATTTCTCAAAACAGGTCTATTGGTTCTCAGGCCTGGTCTGTACCACATTTACCCAGTCAAACCACCACAGCTGGTAGAGACTATTCTCAGGAACTCATCCTTGCCTTAGCCAGTCATACTCTGCCCCAACTTACTCAGTCCGGTAATATTTTAATAAATGGTAGTTGTACCTGTTTTTAACAGGCCATTTTTCTTTTTGAAGCCATCAGAATCCCCAGGGTGGCACAACTAACAAAAAAAGCAGATCTGTGCCGCAGGATGGGACAGAGTTTGCTTTATAACTGGAGAGCTGAAAGCTGCTATTATTCTAGTGACTCATTGAGAATGCAGAGGTAAGATCTGGCTTTGAATGAGAGTAAAAGGGTATTTATCATGAAGGCAACAAGAAGTTTAGAACAAGCAATGTGGTTGGAAAACGCCTCCAGGAAAACCAAGGACTGGCTACCAATTCTATATGGACTACCACTACTTTGAGCTCTAAGTTCCATGTATAATGATAATAACAAACTATGGGTGAACATATCCTTTAAATAAATAATTTAAAAGTTTTTTTGTTTTTATTAAGGGCTGGAGTTCGTGGGCTAAGGAGGATGTCCTTGCTTACCACTTTGGTAAAAGGCCAAGCATATTTCCAAAAAGGAGAAGATGTCAATAGCTAGCTTATTGACTCTGCCAACTTTTCAAAGTTTATATCACTTTGCTATTAGGGATTCCACATTGGAATTTTGAAAACAGTTTTTACACAACCACAAATATTATTTTTTTTACACAGTATTTATATAGCACCAACGTATTACACACACACAAGTGGCTCACAATCTAATAACCTTACCATATATATTATGGTATAATATATAATACTTTATTACAGTCTAAGGTCAATTTTGTGGGAGAAGCCTAAAAACCTAAGTGCGTGTTTTTGGAATGCGGGAGGAAACCGGAGTACTCACGCAAACACGGGGAGAATCTGCAAACTCCATGCAGATAGTGTCCTGGCCAGGATTCAAACCTGGGAGCTAGCACTGCAAAGGCAAAAGAACTAACCACTGAGCCACCATGCTACCCATCTAACCTTGTGACATTACCTCTGGCCTGCAGGGATGTACTCCTGAAAGATGAATTTTTCTGGCTCAGTATGCTTGCGTGGAAGGCTCACAATAAACTGGAGATATCGGTCCCCAGATTCATAGGGTTCACAAGTGCTGAACAGGTTTCCATAGCCTGCCGGGACAGATTCACACTGTGTCCCCTTCATACGCATCAGATTCTGGGTCACCTGTAGCAAGACAAACCATACAATTGTGATAGTATGATAGAACAATGGTTAAAGATGTTAGATCATAAGTTACTGTACATAGAAACAAACGAATCAACATTCAGTATACAACATCTTGTAATAGAAGAAGAGATCATAAATAAAGTTGTGTTAAATTGATAAACCCCAAGTACGAAAAGTCCTCCTAAATTCTTTAGGCAACACCAACCATATTAAACACAACTGATCTAAATACCATGAAACCACATTTGTTTATTCAATAGATTCTAGTTCTATGGATTGCTTTAGGAAAAAGCTGGATGCTTTCTAGAAGCAGAATATAACTGGGTATTAAAGTTTTAAAGTAAAGACAACAGGGTTTATTAATCCAGGGAACATCTGATCATGGATCAGGAAGGATTTTTTTTCTAGTTGGAGCCAAATTTAACCAGACCAGAAATTTTTTTGCCTTCCTCTGGATCAACCATGTACATAAGGCTTTTATCTGGCATATGTTTATTTCTCTAGTGGTTGAACTGATGGACTTATACCTTTTTTCAACCTAACTAACTATGTAATTATATTAAAGAAATTAAAACAGCTCAAATCTACCTGTACATTTTAGGCTGTGATTCTAAAGCCAACTACAATAAATGCATGATTTTTATTGTTGGTCAATAAATATTACAATTTTACTAGTAAGAATCATTTGTTTTCTGTATCAACCTGTGCACTAGTAACCAAAATTGTTGTCTTTGGATTGATGTAAGCAGCCAGGTCCTATGTATAATATTTTATTGAAAATTATTTGTTAAGAACACCCTTGGAGCATTAGTATTTGTTAGAATATTATGAAGTTTAGGCTAGAATGTCTCCTGTGTTTTTAGTGTCACCAAATTTCACAGAGAACACACAAAAGAACATTACCATAGTTTACCATAGACTTCTTTATCTGTGAATGGGTGATGAAACCATTATTCATATTCTAACACTCTTTCTAAGGCTAGAAAGCAAGATGACAGCATACATATGCAGTTGGTAATGGTTCTCCAATGCTATTGGATACTATACTGATGCAGGAGGAATTTACTAAATACACCGGGTCATCATCAACACAACAGGTCTAAAATGGTCAGGCCCATGGATTCACCTGGAGGTTTTGATGTTTCAAGTCAAATTAACTACTTGTGAAGTTTTTTAATTTCACTATTTTTTTTTTATATCAGAGTTGAAAAGTGATTTAAAAATTGCTTAAAAAGTTCCATTAATATAGTCACCATTAGCATAGGGTGGTGTTCACTTTTCAAAGTCTATGTCAATAATTAAGTAAATTCTATTTTGTTGCCTACTGAACTCTAAAGCTATTTATCACTGTATTGTAGTTAGGCTACATATATAGTAACAAATATGGATTAAGAAGAGACACATTCTTGCAGAAGGAGTTGCAATGAAGTTTGTAGTTATGTTGACACAGAGCAATTCTTGATTTCCCAATAGGTAACTGCCAGTAGCACCTTATGTCCTTATACAGTGAAGTAGTCGAGGACCTTAATAAAAAAGAACTGCAAGTGACAGAGTTATGTCTTCCAACTAGTTTTAACCAGCAGTGTTGTACATAAATAGAGGTTGCTAATGTCAGACAGATACAAACAATGACACAGGAGGAGGAGGAGTGGACTCTACTTACAATCTAAAAGATGGGGGAAGTATAACACAATAGGACAGGGGATATGGATTGGTGAGTAAGTAGTGAGAGTTTAAGAGACAGAAGAAGATGGGTAGGTGATGTTGAAAAGATGCAGAAAGTTGGAGAAAGCTTAAGAGGATGAGGAAGAGAGATCCAGGGAGTCGGGGAAGCCCTGGAAAACTCTTGGAGCTGTGCACGTGATGAGGTTATAAGTGAGAAAGTCATTAGTTGATTATTGGAGGAGTAAAGAAAGTAGCTAAGGGTGTATTTATGAGTCATGTCAGAAATGTAGGCAGAATAAGAACTGTGGAACGACTGAAGCCATGGAGGTGATATGGAGGCAAGTGAAGAGATTGAAGAGATTAGCAAACAGAAGCAGGAGATGGATTTTGGAGCAAAAAAATGGACAAGACTAGCTTTAGCGTCTTTCTCTTCCCACAACCAAAGAGAAGGAGAAGCAAGGGCCACTTTATTTTGCCATGGTAGGGAATTATAAACTCTTTTGGTGCCTAATTCTTGTGCCCATTCTGAAAATTCTTCTTTGTGCCCAGCTATTCTGGAGGGTTTGTAAGGTCATCAAGTTTGTTAAGAGACTAGTAACTTGTTGCCATCCTGCCTGAAAAAATCTATTTCCCTGTGTGGCTTCCTGCATTAGGAAGTTTGAGATGTGTCAATATCTGGATCTATGAGTGTGCTGTATTCCCACTGGCTGCCATTCTCTATGTAGGGGAGAATAGGTCAAGCTGTGGCCTTATTTACAAAAACAATGGGTAAAACTGGCCTTAAGAGAGAAATGTACTTGATTAGCTGTGTTGTCCACTGACAAATCCCCTAACATCGAATTAACTCATGAACCCAACATTATTACACAAACATAAATATTACGTGGTGTTTCTAATGAGATAATTGGATTATATGAATGTTTGGATTCATATTATGGGGTTGGGTGTATATCCCAACACGCCAACTAGTCAAAATAAAAGCTGAGCTCATGTTTTGATTAAAGACAGCCATGTGATGATTCATATTAATAACACAACAGTGTCAAATGCACAATTTGTAACACTGTACAGAACAAACTTAAAGCAGCACTGTGAATATTGGGAATTTGCTGAATATTATTATCACCCATCTGTTCAGAGTTGACCTTTCCCTTTGCTCATATTACTATACAGAAAGGTACCTGAAGGACAGCAGATTAGAGAATACTTATTTAGACTAACCATGTTCTAACAAATAAAAAGCACGAGAGAGATAACCAGAGGAAGTAGTTTGGAAATCATTTTACCAATAAATTAGCAATATCCTCAATACCTCTTTGCTTAAGGAGAATATTCTCGATTTTTTTTACATTCTTTATTGAAACCCCAAATATATTATATTGAAGTTACAGGTCAATAAACATTTGCTTTGCACCCTGTCTGCAACATAAATCCAGTCCAAGGGTAACAATGCTCACTCACTATTCGGTATTTACGAGAAGTGTTGCCACTACAGTACAGAATACTCATTGGATTCCTAAAACAAGTTTGGAATATAAAGCACTGTCCATGTGTCATGATAGCAAAATTACAATATATTCCCTGGAAGCAGTTTCAGCTTGTGGAAGTGCTCTGTGGGGTAAGCAGCCAACTACAACTATTGGAAGCTAGTGTAGGTTATCTGCATGTACAACGTATGGGACTAAGGATTCATGTGTAATTGATGATAATAAATCCTTTGTTTGAATCCAAGAATCTTGGTGATATTGTGACACGTGATGCTTCTAGGGCTAAGTGCTTCATGGTTCCTTGCTGCCCTTTAACCTCTGGGGACAATTTTTAAAAGAACACCTATGGTGTATTCTGGTATTAGGGGTAGAGGCAAATGAGAATTCTCTAGATTTCTTGATGAAGCGGACTTTTCACGAAACACGTTGAGAACAATATCATCTGAAGATCCTGCGTGATGTTTTGCAAGAACCAACCATTTACCTGATGATGATGGTGAGATGGTCATCTGTTTTACTACATTTTAATAAGAATATGAAAAATAAGAAAAATGCTAAATTGAGCCTCCCTTTTAAAAAACTATATGTAAATGTTACCTCTTTCAGCACTTGATCCCCCTGATGAATGAGTTTCCTGATGTGGGATATAATTCTCTGTCGAACCTTCTCTTGCTGCTCACTCCGGGCATTTGCTTCTGACACACATGTTCGGTAGAGGATCTCAGCCTCTTGTGCCTGTAAAGAAATAAAAATGAACCTTTAATTGGTCTCTAGTTTTTTTCTCTAACACCCCAGAAAACAGACCTCTTGAACCTGCCTTATCTCCCATTGTCAAGCCAATTCACTTAGCTTTAAAACATAGTGAACTTAATATTTGAATATTTTGCCAGTCTGCATTATTATCAGATTCCACCTGGAGAGGTGTGTAAAAAATCTGAATAGGTAATATTTTGCGGGTAAAAATAAGAAAAAAACGATTTGGGAAAAAGACCTTCTTCAGATTTTCATATTAAAAGCAAATTTGTCCAGAACTTATGACAGAAGGTCTCCAGTGAGGTGAAATGTGCAACTACTTGTTTTATCTCTTGAGAACTGCAGAAGCAAAACCCTCTCCTTTACCTCCAAGCTTTGCCCCATTATAATGAATAGCAGTGCCAGCCTTATACCTCCTTCTGAACTACCAAAATGTAGAGTTAAGAGAGACCGATGGACAACGTATACCCATGGCATTTCCAAAAACTCAAATACAAGCTTTACATTGATTTTTTTAAGTGGAAAAAATATTTTCACCATATATGTGGACTTATAAGATAATTTTCTTATATTGAACATATTTATGTAAGGCATTAACACTATCCTGGTCACAAAGTGGGGCTGATTTATTAAAGTTCTCTCTGCAAATCTGGAATGGAATTGTTTTATCTCTTGAGAACTCCAAGCTTTGCCCCATTATAATGACTAGCAGTGCCAGCCTTATACCTTCTTCTGCACTACCAAAAAGTAGAGTTAAGAGAGACCAATGGACAATGTATACCAATGAAATTTCTTTTCAATTCCAAGTTTGCTGGATCACCCAGGATCAATCATATTAGTCTCTTTTTAATAAATAAGGCAACCACTTATCACTTCTGCTTTGCAAGGTTTCTGCCAACCCCAATCAGAAACCCTTCGAAGACAAAAAACATAAGAACAACAAGATTTCAGATATATTTTATTGATGTTATTTTATATCATTTGACCCTTATCCAAAACCAGGTGGCGAAAGGAACCTAACGAAGGTCCAGCACACAATTTTGCCTCAATTATGTTCATTCAAGCTGTGTCTATTAAATGTTAATCATAGGTTGCGCCTGGGTTGGATATTTCTGAACTTTATAACCAGCTATATTGCATTTGCTGAATACACTTCATAGGATAATTGCTAGAGATTGCCAGCTGATAGTGAGGGTGCACATGAAAACTAAGGGCTCTATTTATAAAACAGAGAATCTGACATTCGCCCAAACATACTTTCTGATATTTCCTCACACGAAGGAATGTCATATTCCCTGTTTTATTAAAAGAGCTCTAAACGATTGCTGTCCAACTGTGACAGTCCATACTAGATGCAGCAAGGGATTACTAAATAGGAATCATTCTAAAATCTACTTAACATTTACTTGTAATAAATAGGACGGGACAAAACCCATGAGTCACAAAAACATGCCAAAACCTTTCTGTGTGAGTAACATAAGACCTGAAGCGATAACACCTCTCATTTATTAGGCATTAAAGAATAGTAACACCCTCAAACATGCCGGAGCCTATCTTAACGACTTCTAAATGTTTTTTTGATAACCACAAACTCGGGGATGAAATATACAACATTTCCATAAAAGATTATATTAAAGAATATTCCAATGAATGGCATGGCAGTTCTATAACAATTTTTTTTTACCATGGTTGCTCCACATTAGACCAAAATCTAGATCTAATCTACATTTCCACACTAGATCTAAAATAGAAACATGAATGAAGAGAATTTAATAAAGTTGGCTTAGAATTATACTGGAGTCCATCCAAAGCATAGGCATCTATGTGATTATTTTAGCTAAGTTCTTTGATTAGCACCCATTTGGAGATCAACTTCTAACCATTTATTGTCCAATTAGTCTCTAATTGTTTTTATTCTCAGTAGTTTCAGATCCTATGCCAAGTACACATCTGGGACCGTTGGGAGGATGTCCTTCACTCCAACCCAAAGCACAAAGAGCTGCCTATGGACATAAATTATTGTAATTGACATATAAACTATATGTCTCCCCCTTCAGAATAAAACTTTCCTTTATTTACAAACAAATATTTGCAATCTCAATTTTGTTTTTTGGCATTAAATATTGGTAGGTCAAGGGTTTCACAAGAATTTGTTATTACTATATTCCTGTCTTGAAATGTTGATACAGGTCTTGTTATACTACACACCCCAACTAATACACCACGTCTCCCTTTTTCCCTTCAAATGTGCAAAATGTGCTATAGAAATGCTTTAAGGTGTGATCAAGACTGAGGTTATAATTTTTAAGGTCTCTCCATCCAGATCCTTCAAACTTTCAAAATTCCAGCAGTAGTGTGAACCCTATTTAACTATAAATACCCAAAATATTTATTTTGTTTGTGGATTTGACAATTAATACTATGGGGCCCTGACCCTACTTGGGTTTACAAAAGTGGTTTCATAAATGCATTTGTGGTCTTACTTTGGCCTGAGCCTCCTCACGGGATCTTCTACGTTTCTCCAGCAGTTTACTTGCACTTCCTGGGTGGCCTCCCATGTTTTGCTCCTCCTCAATTTTAGCACTTAGTTGCTTGGCTTTCTCTAGGTCTTCACAGCGTTGTACGTATTGCTGCCGAGCCTTGCGCAGTGAGCTCAGAGTGTCTGACTGTGAACGAAAAATAAATTTAAGGATGTAACAGAATTAATGGGTTTTCGATAGCATTAGGGGAGTTAATAGACATGTGTTGCTATAATATTTACTTCAATTTTTGTCCATATAAGTGAAGGAATGGATTAAAGGGGGTTTTAAAATTGAAAAAAGTTTCAAATAATAGGAATAAAGTATAAATTGCTAGTCCTTCCACCAAAGACATTAAATAATGCCGACCCAAAAGTAATACAATAAAAGTATATTGGAGAAGAGTCTGGGTTTTTTTCCGCAATTTAAAATCTATATGATTTTTTTCTTCTCTGATATAATTTTACCATTTCAAATAATGCCATTATTTATTTTGTCGTTCTGCTGCAGCTCCTTCATGATCCAGTCATAGATTGGGGAAAGATAGATTACCCATCTGTCCTACTTAACCGTGGTAGAGAAAAACTGGTTACTGGTAAGACTGATCTCAGGACTGGATAGCCGGAAGGCCTGCCAGTGTCTGAAGATTAAGTGAAAGGGTCCCTGATCAGTCCAATAATGCGTCTAACAGCAGGTTAAACAGAGAAAGGTTTTGCCAAACCTAGATGAATGTGTTCCCATCACCTTTGTCTATTACACCTCCTTTTGTTCCATGTTTTTTGTAATTCTAAATTTCTTGATCAAGGATTCGCTGTAAGTATACCAGTGTACTGTTTATTGATATCATTTGTAAAAACTTGTTAACGATACTACAGCTCTTTTTTTATTTCTTATGGTTTGGTTTCCGATTTCATAAGCTTACGTTATATGCTATATCTTGTATTATTACTGTTAATGTTATTTTTGTTGGTATCCCTTCTGTTTGTCTTTTTATTTGGAAATATGCAATAAAACCCCCCAAAAAACAAGGAAACGGTCCCTTTACAGGTTTGGGATTGAACTGAAACAGTTGGACTTGAGCCCACAAAGGAAGGATTGGAGAGCTGGTCCAAAATTTTGTGCATCATAAATATATGCTTAGATCCAAGGTGCAGAAATCTGTTGAATTTTATAGACATTTATAGATATTATCCAGGTTGATGTCTGATAGTGTTCCCAGGAGCAGTGTGTGCAAAGCAGGACTTGCATAGAGGGATGTGGACTGAAAGTCAAATCAGACCAAATAACCAGGAGGCTGAATATTTGATTTGTGTCTATGTGATACTGCAAATCTCTTTTTGGGTAAAGTTGTGAAAAATAAAGAACGTCATTCGATAAATAAAAGCGGAAAAAGCCCTAAAACACAAGTTGGGAAGTGGTCTGAGTCCCTAAAAAGTTCTGCATTTGCTTCTAATCTTTGAACCCCTAGGAGTTTATTTAATAGGACTCACTTCTCTGCTAAATATAGCATTGTGTGCCATATTACCCAGAAAAGATATAACCATTTGTCAGTCAAATTAAGTAACTTAATATCATTTCCACTTTCACTAAATTGTAAAGGAAAAGCGAGTGACTTACCACTGATATAACTTACCATTCTTTTCTGTTCCCTTAACCACTGCTCCCGAAACTCTTTCCTCCACTTCTCAATTTCCGTTTTCTTTGCTGACAGAGGCTGAAAGACATTAGCCTATTAGACATGGGCACTTCTCACTTACTATAGCTTGTTTGAAAATATGTATTGCATCTTAATGATCATCTTCATGTTTTCAGTGTATTTCCTCTTTTTAAAGAGTCAATCTACCCCAAAATAATATTTTATTTATAGGTAGGGAAGGTGGTCTCATTCAACCCTCTGCATTCTATGTTTTTACCAGTCTAACAGTGAGATCTCCATGTCATTTCATATGTTTGTTCCTGTCAGCCCAAGAGCGCTAGTTGTACCAACTATTCCATGCTTCTGCCTCACTTGTTGCTTTCTCCATTGTAAAAGAATTAAACTTGAAGAGTAGGAGCTCCTGTACCATATCATGTGTGCAGACCCTGCACCTCTATGCACGGATCTCACAAATAGAGTTCCCAAGACATTTAGGAAATTGCCAGGTGGTTTACTCTCTAGTATCTTAATCTAATATTAAATTAATAGAGTTATCTGTCATTTCATGGGTTGTGATTATACACAATAAGCCTGATTTATCAAAGCTTTCCATGGCTGAAAAAGATTGACTATGATGGGTGAACCTGGATGATCCAGCAAACCTGAATTGAATGTAGTCCAGAATTTCAAACATTTGCCAAATATTAGCAAATGATTTTAAGAAATTAATTTCTGGTTTGCTAGATAACTTACATTCACCTATGATAGTCTATCTTCTCCAGTCTCTGAGAGCTTATTTATACTGTATATATTACATAGCTTCTTAGAACTTATTATAGTATATCTATATTACATGTTAGGTCCTTAGGCAATTGTTAGGTAGAACATTTTTTAACTTAATAAATCATAGAAATCTTATTGCAATCATAAATTGTTTAGTTAACTGAAATCATTGGTAGTCTTTCATTGTGTAACATTACATCCCATCAGGATCAGTAAGGGGTTAGGTAGGGGGTCAAATTAAGTTCAAGGAGACAAGGGCAGATTCCGAAGAATCCCACAAGGTCTAAGTTTGCTAAAATATATTGACTAGACTTCAGAGTTTATCTGTAAACTCAACCAACTATCTAAACTTTAAATTCTGTCGAATTAATAAATCTGAGAAGGTGTAGCCTCTACTTAAGGAAGATACTAATATTTAAATGTTAATGTGGGGAAATATGTCGCCAAGTAATTCAATGGATAAAAACATGGGTCACTCAATAAAATTTTAGACCTGGAACAAGACTGGAACCTAGACTTTCTCTAATATCTCTGATCTGCATACTTCCTACAACGACTAAGAAATATTGAAGCCAGGGTCAAGATAAAAACAATCAAACAGCATATTTAGAAGCAGGTCAGCGACATGAGAATTTATATTTCTCCAAGTACAGGGTCTGCTTAGGTGAAGAATTCATCTTTTTGAATATAAAAATGTTGATTTAGCCACTCACCAGGCAATACTTTTTCATCTGTAGTCGAGCAACTGTTTCAAGGGCTGAGGATCCTGTCTGGGTTTCATGGTCCAGAAGGAGGAGGTAGACATCTTGTAAAGGCATGCATTGCTGCAAGAGTCCACAAAAATGGAAAGAATGAGAAGATCTCCAGAAGCAAACTGCAAATTTATTCTAAGTATTCCCATATACACTAGGTCTACTTTGTTAGGAGAGTAACATTTCTATAAACCATCTCTCCTTCAATGACTGCAATGAGGAAAGAACAACAAACTCTAGATAATATTCGTGGTTGTAAATCATTCTGGTAACTGCTGGAAGGGGAAGTATGTACAGGTGTTTATACACTTAGTAAATGAATATATCACTGTTCATCTAATGGCAACTGTTGTCTAAAAGCATGTTAAGAAGTAAATGGTCTATTTGCTACTGTATTAGATGGTCTAAGTAAAGAACCAGCTTCAGTCCGAGTCAACAACAATTAAACTACTTCATTGACAACCCCATTGAAAACTGGGTCTCCAGCTCCACCATGGGATTTACACTTTGTTTCCCAGGTCCATTGATTTGCTTACCTGAATTTTACTTCTTTATTTTTATGTAAACAGGTGGGGTTCAGGGGTGTAGTGGGGCCGGCACATGTGGGCATGCCGTGCCCTCAGTTTTTTCAGGAATGAGGCGTTTACATAACAATGATGCCCATGCACACTCGCCTAGGATAATACCGTAGTACCCCCTCTTCTTTTTTTACGACTACACCCCTGGTGGGGTTCAATTAATCTGACTGTTAATTCTAAGGGTCTTTCATAAAAACTTACATCTTGAGATGTCTGTTGATACAATATTATCCAGAATTTTTTTTTTGTGCTCCTCCCTGATACAAAATGTATTTTGCTACTGGACCTGACCTTTCATGGTTTATGATTAGAAGAATCCTTTCAATGAGTAGCTGGGATCCAGCATCTTGTTGCTTTAAAGCCTCACTGTACTTAAACCACTTAACAACATTCAAGATGCATTAAACAAAAGGTGAGCAAAAGCCTACATTTCATTAAAAGCAGCCACAGTCGGAGTAGAAAACCACGTCCCCCACCATGCAGGGAAGCATTGATCTCTGCATAACGATCCTATGATCCTTGTTGCATCAGAACCAGAACTCTTCTTTCAGCAGGAAACATTAGCTTTGATAGAAGAGCCATAGGACTGACTTCCCTGCAGCATGCTGATAAGAGACAACCCTGCGCTATCACCAATCATCTAATTTCCATTGTTAGAAACTATAGGAGCTGAGAAATGAGCCACTACCATCCTGCATAATATCAAATGTTCTCTGTACCTGCTGGCCCAGTACACTCCGTGCAGACTCACACAACCTGATGGTGTTCTTGGCATACTCTGATTCTGCAACAAAGAGAAGAAGAAAACTGTGAAGGGAAGACCGAAATCAACCAGAATCAAATATACGTAAAATTTCTCAGAGATCATCAAAAATATGATAAGTTGGGGAATAGTCTGAAAAGTGAACTGATTAAAGAATAGCAGTATATTATATTTGGATTTTTAGAGCAGCCAGGGACCGCACATTATTTCATCAGGTCACTGGCATATTGTCTTGCAGGGGTGTCTGGAATACAAGACCCCTGCACTGTATTGCAAACCCTTTGAAAGAAAACATTTCACAAATCTACATTTTAGGTGTATAGTTAGCAGTTTGTCTGGCGTTCAGTGAGTGAACTTCTGCTGTAACCATACAAGGGAAGTTTCAATATCTATTGGTTAATAATTAACTGGATAAACTATGTTACCTTTTGAGGCATAATGAGCCATTTCTTATTTTACCAATCTGTCTATAATCACAGAAATAAACCAGACTTGGTGTTCTAAAAATACTTTGTAAGTTTTATTTTAAGGCCGGAACATTTTGTGCTTGTCTGCTATCCTTCTTTACAGAATAAAGGATATGAGTGATATGGATAGGAGAGCGTCTCTATTTAAGATTATGAAATTGGTTTAACAGCAGACCATCCTAAAAGCTTCTGAAGAAATTGTGCCGATTGGGCACCCCACATTCGGCCTGTGTACCAGGAACTAACTTCCCCTAACTAACGCTCACAGACATAATTATAGGAAAGAGGTGGGCCGGGGACAATGATGAAAGGGAGAACAGGGCTTTATAAAGACTGTAGTTTATTTGGAAATGGTGCAGTGTCTTAAATGTTGCTAAAACTTCCATAATGTTTTATATGATTATGATTTTTGGTATGCTCAATAATAACAAAAATGGAATGAATTTCAGCACTGCAGAGGACTTCATACAAGTAAGGGACAATTCTTCCGACCCCATGCCACATTATATTCTTCACCTGCACAATGACCTGCACAACAAATCTCAACATAAACTTTTCAGATTCATGACCTGTTCACTTTAAGCAATGTGATGATGGTATAGTCACAGATTTGGCTGCCAACAATAAGATTAGACTAATGTTGGTTGAACTTTGTATTTTTTTTCTTAATACCACGGAGCTGCTATTGGGAGTTTACCAGCGATTATAAATTACTTTTTCTGCCCTTTCTTTTACTCTGTTCAGACACTTTTGTCAAAATTAAAAAAACATTTTCGAAAGAAAGAATGTCTACTTTTATCAATAATTTTTAGTGATTTCCTAGGAAGACCAGACAAGCTGAAACCTGCATGCCTGTATTAAAGCCAAAAGTCTATCCTAAAAATAATTCTAAAAGCAAGTTGAATTTATAGATGAATTGAACATGAGCATGTCGATATGCCTAGATTTGTCTGCCTTTAATACATGTGACTCCATAGTTAGGTTTATTTAAAAAATGTGTTTACTCAAGATTCATCCAACTTTTACCCACAATTCACACAGATTTAATATTATAGTTATTAAGAAAACTATATACATCATGTGTAAAAGTTAATTTACACATTTTCTAAATGAATACAGTGTGAGGGTAAAATTGGGTTTGGGTAAATATTGAGTGAACTTTTGTAGCCTAATTTATGTTCTGCAGAAATAGAAAAAAAGTTGTATTTCCGCATAGAACTATCTTCTTAAGACATGTCCACCCATGCCATGGCTACATTGCAGGCATCCTACAACTCACAAGGTACTATAAAAGATTTCTGATGCAGAAGAGCATATGGTTCCATGTGATGCTATATTTTAACCCAAGCTGTATGGTAAATGTAAGGACTGTACCGTAGCTAAGCCTCTTCTCAATATACCCCAGCACTTCCCGGATATATTTACACCAGCGCTTGGCATAGTTCAGGGCAGATTCCACTCCCCCTTCAGTATGGATGAGAATTTCATCTGCGTCTTCCACTGTAGACAAAAACAGGGCATTAAAAGAAATGTTCCTTGTCTGCGGCTCAGGTGAAATGAGATTTCAACTTCTTTTGAGGATGTTCTTAACAACAATGACTGTGGTTTTTAGCATGGAGTTTATCAAAAGTATTCTCTGGAGCAGTGTTTCTATACCAGGGTTCCCCAGAGATTGGTTGGGGTTCCTTGAGAAATTTGTGCCTCCCAGGTCATTCTAACTGTCCACAATGACCTTTTTGGCTATCTGTAAGGGAGACATTCCTAACACTCGCCAGTAATGTAAGAGGAATTCTTCATACTGACCGCTACACTATGTACTGTGAGCTGTGGATCTACAAATTATAGAAGTGGTTCCCTGAAGACCTGAAACATTTTTCAGGGGTTCCCCCCAAATTTAAAAGGTCAAGAAACACTGCTATTGGGGGTGACGGCCTAAATTAAAAAATGATGACCAGTTGTCATACCCGCCCTTCAAACAATAGGAAAAAACTGTAATATAAATGCATATAATAAACCCCTACTTTCATCTGATTCATTGATTTGACATCACAGCTCTGAATTTCTTAGCAGGATACTGCTTGTAACCTAAATCTTTACAGTTAGAATAGCTCATCAAAAGCAGACCCCATGACCAATGTGTTAGAAGAAATTACCTTGACTTCACACTTTCTGCTTAAGTAGTTCCTACCTGTCTTGGGATATGGCCCTGAAAAATGATAGTTCTAATTCTCAAGCTTAGTGAATCTGTAGCAGGTGCCTCATTTTCCTCTCTATCTATAGAAGAATTATTCTAACTCATCTCAGCAGCTGCTACTAGCTTAAAGCCCATCAATTGGAGTCGGCCTTTTTTGTCACCTAGGAAAGCTGGAGAACAAATGTTTATTTGGAATGGGCTCACCCAGCCTACTTCTACACATCAACCTTTACATAAAAGTTCATAAAGAGGCAGAACAACAATTTAATCAATTGACAACCCTGTGTCTTTGATGACAGGTACATGCACATCTTCAACCTTTCAGCCCACAAGTCCAACCTCTCATGTCACCAGTCACTGCCTGGGCTGGGTCTTTACAGTGTAGGAAAGTTTTTTTTAGACCTGTAAGCATGTAAAGAGCACCTGCCACCTCTTTATACCCCCTGGTAACTCCAGCTAGGCTATAAAATGATCTATCAGATTAGCTACATAATAAAAGTTTACCAGGGTTTTAACAAATGTGTCTCTGTCCATTTAACTACCCATAAATAATGTTATACCCCATGGTAGAAAACAAGTTCTCAATTTTGACTGACTGTTGTACGCACATTTTTCTCTGCACTGCAGGAAAAGGAATGACAAATTGATATGCAACTCTTCCATTCACTGGACCAGGACCATCAATGAACTGGCTTTTGTGAACAGATGTTACACTGTAAGTACAACTTTCAGCTACCTAAACATTCCAGTTGCACTAGGATTAAACACTGTGATCTCCAATTTGAACTATTGGTAAAACTCAAATCCATAAAGTTCTTGGCCTTCTACCTGCTTTATATACAAAAAACTTTGGAGAGTATTGAGACTCTACAGCAGGGGTGTCAAACTAAAATACACAGAGGGCCGAAATTGGGAACTTAGACCAAGTCGCGGGCCAAACTTGAAATTTATTGAAAAAATTGAGGAAGTTTTTCCTTCTTATTAGTTATAAAACATTTTCATATGGAAACAAAGAGGTTTTGCTTAACATTCAATCTGGAACAAGCCTTTATTGGGAGAAAGAGGCCTAAGAATTTTTTTTATATTTTATTCCAATGTCTGTAAAAAGTTATTATGCCACCTAGTGCTGGCATCATGGCACAAGTCAGGTTTTCCTGCTGTTTGTTTCTGTTGCATTTAGCGTTTAAGCATATATAGATAGCCATAAATGTTATGCTTAGTGAGCTGACTAAAGAGAGATTAAGCAGTTAGAATTTAGAAAATATGTTAGTTTATACTTAACACGCTTTCAGAGTGATTTTGGAATTCAATAAAGACTGTTTCATAGATGCGAGTGATGCCGATACTTCAAATCCCGGCATTACTTGCTTCTCTAGAACAGTCCAATGCGGGGTCACATATAGGCCGCTGGTCTATACGAGACCCGGACCCGGACACGAGTGATGCCGGGAATTATAGTAGCATCACTCGCTGCAATCCGTAGTAGCGGCATGCCAGATATAATTCAATTTCGGAATTCTTTTGGTGGCAAAAAAAAAAGGACGGTTCAGGACAGATTTTGCCCGCGGGCCAGAGTTTGACACCCCTGCTCTACAGTAAGTGCTTCTCTGTCTTCAGTTTTTCTGTCTTCATATTTCCCCTCAATTTTCAATATTAATAAAGAGTACTAAATAAGTAATAAATAAAAAAATAAATTGAAGGCAATTAACATAAAAATGTTGAGGTTAAGAATAACTCCACCATCCCTAAGTTCAGAAGTTCTATGTTCAGAAAAACAACAGATAGAAAGGGAACCCAGTGAAAAATGGTTTAGAGGACTCATTGAAACATGGAGAAAGAACTAAAGCTACACAAGAAGATCAAGCAAGCATTAAGCATTAGGCAAACTTACTGGATACGCCCATCCCATCTTTGTCATATGCTGCTCGTGTTAGTTCCAGTGGAGTGCTAATCTGTATAAAGAAATAATACCGGAGGATAAGTATAAAAAAGAGCAGTAACAAGGGTTATTAGTGTTTTTACTCATACCAATATAACAATCTGTCTTAATATTAACTTGAATACCTTCAGTGAATGTACGCACCTGATATTGTACATGAATACAATTTTTTTTTCATGCCAATGTTAACTGGAAAAATTAAAATATTATTCCAACACTTTTCTTTTGCTGTCCTTTGTTCTGAATGTGAGTAGGCTCTCCACTCATTCTTCCATGCAATAATGGACTTCTGGCCCTGAATGAACTCCACCTAATGATCTTATGACTGTGATTGTCTGTGTACTAAAGCCCTTTAGACTTCTATGCACTCCCCTGGTATTTGCTGCTCCTCTGGTCCTCCCTGTATGTAGAAGCATAGCGCAGCTGTAAATCCAAAATATATTACCTCTGCTCTGTCATGTGACCCCCCCGATCGATGAGCCAGCACAGGGGGAAAAGGGGGTAACATAGGGGAACCCATTAAGTTTTACTGGGGGCCCCATGATTTGCAGTTACGTCCTGGGCACTAATATAAATGTAAACATACAACAAAAATGTGGCTGTTGAATAGAGGTAGGTATTCATATATGGAGGTGGAGAGTGGGTTGGGTTAGGTCAAGGGAAGGGGAAAAATGCTGTTTTTGTCATCAAATATAGTTACTTTTGCCAAATATGTGGGTGTAGTATACTGCTGTGCTAATGCAAAAACTAAAAGGAAAAATATAAAATAAATTAAGAAGTCTGTCATTGGCAGGACTGGTGCACTGAGGCAGACTGTATATCTTATTTATAACCCCCCTATTGTCAATAATAACCCCACAATACTATAAAAGCTATTAATATATTGCATATCTCACCAGAGGCTCTTCTTCTTCATCTTGTTGGGTCTCAGAGTTTGTAATTTCAGTATCATTCAGGAACATGTCCACCGTTCTATACAAAACAAACCAAGCACATTAGTTTCCATTATTTACATATCTATTTCTTGCATCCCCTAGTCTATTTAAAGCCAATATGCTTGGTTGGATTTTTGGAGTTTGCTATCTGAAACAATTGCTCCTTACAATCTGTCCTGTGCACATGCAATAATTATCATTGGAAATTTAATGATTAATGACAGATCAAGGATTATTCATGATTATTTTGAATTCGTATAATGCACGATTCTGTACATGCTGAAACGATACGATCATTCAAATATAATCCACCAATAATGTACACACACTTGATACGATCGCTTGAACGAAGCAGGAAGTAACGTGTACCGCAGAAAGTGTATCACAGTATCACAACAATCCATGATCACTGAACGACCGTACACACAATAGATAGAGAACTATCATCGCTCAATCAGATCCTCCAAGACGGTCGTTCGTTTCCAGTGACATTTCCCGTTCATTGTCATCGCTGGCCTGTCGTTGTTCACTCTTTTTGTTAACGATTATCGGACGATCGACCGTTAGTTGTTTTTTTCCAACAAAAATTATTGCACGTGTGTACGTAGCCTTAGCTGTAAGTGAAAGGTAATCTCACCAAAAGTAAACTTTAGTACTTTCACCAGAACACATGTCCCCATTGCAAAATATGCAATCTGTTCCTCTTCTAGTGAAAATTCAATATTTAAATCTGCCCGGTTGGTGGTTCTGATTGTTAAAGAATTGGGGGCTTGGAAAATGAGGCCAATACCAAGCAGGGAGTAGATCTCAACAGCTGCCACCAATCAAACAATGAAACAGCACTGCATAGTTGAGTGGTTCTTCCTTAATAGAGACTGCTTGATATTGAACTTTGGTTGCTGCAATTTCGCTGTCTTTTGCACCTCCCTGCCTGCTGTCCCTTGCATCTAGTGTAATTGAGTTACCCTCGTCTTCTATCATTCCACTGTATTCCTCTGTGTCAGAAGAGAAAAAGACTTGCTCATCAATAACTTACTGCTGCAAGTCTCCTATGGTATGGTCAAATATTTCCACCAACTCCTTAGTCTGTAGTACTATGTGGAATTAGCAAAAGAAGAGAAGGGAATCTGCCATTCAACTGGCTGCTCTGATCCTGAAAGGATGTAGGTGTGGAAAGTTTTGTCAACCATTCATTTATCTGCTGGGTGCACTGTGGCTGGGATGGTCAGCAACTTTAGAAAAAAAAGAATCATGCATGCCCTTCCTATAGTTTATGTGATCTTACCACTGGGCTTTCTTCTACTACCAACATGTGCAGCACCCCTTAATCTCAGTTTAGGTCTGCCCCGCATTGTAGAACTTTTTTTGGTGCTGAATGAATTGCCTAGCTTTTATTAAAACCATGGTGATAAATAAGTGAACGTGTAGATGCTAGGACCCATGCTTTTATAGGCAAGGAGCTATTTTTTCCATTTCTATTGTCTCCTAGGAGTTCAGAGGTCACACCAATGCCTGAGCAGGATATTTATGAAACTACCAAAGGTTTACCTCCCCAGAATCTGAAAAAAAAACATGAGTTGTGGCTTACTGACCCTTAAACAAGGTTGCACTTACTCATTGCCGATACTTATCTCCAGGGCATCCAGATCCCGAAATATTTCACTAAATCTTTTACGGCCTTCTGAGGATCCACTGTGAGCATTGACATCTACAATAGAAACATGGAAGACAAGTTATAATGGTGGACCAAAGCAACTACTTATACTCATACATGGGCATGTTTCCTGGTTTCCTTAAAGACATGCAAGTTCCTGCTAATTCCAGTTTTAATTTGTGTATTCTACAGGGAGCAGTAAAGCTGAAACCATCGTATGTGTTCCTTTAGTTTTTGAAGTGAGCAATATGAGTTGACTTAGTTTGTTTGGCTACTGCCTTTGGGAATGATAGTTCTGTTCCTTGGGCTTATACCAAGGGGTTGTAGGTTGACTTCTGGAAGGCTGCTAAAAGATATTGGCCTGCATAAAGCAAAATAAGAAATTAGGTTTTGAGAAGGCACCTACTGATGTTCACCACTTAGAACAAAGTGATGAGCATTGGGAAGCCTTGATTTGAATGTAATGTAATGGATGGGGCTAGTGGCAAAATTGTATATACCTTTCTATCTGCTTGTGTGCAAACTGCTAAAAAGGCTCTAAGGCTCTTTACAGAAAAACTGAACCTTTTTCATCATTTCTTATACTTCCAGTATACCATCTCTATCACCCATAAATACACACACAGCAGAGTTATTTTAAGGTATAACAAGTAAACCTATCAGCCTTATCTTGGATAATATAAAGAAACTACAGCACTCAAAGGAAACCCATACAGAATATTAATCCCATAATGGTAGTGGGAAGCCCAGAGATCCCCGATCTTGAAGTTTAATCTTGTTCCATTGCCCACACTACTTATAACCAGAATAATATAAGAATAAAATTGATGAGATGTAACAAATGATGAAAATTGATCATACATAGTGTTTATTTTAATAATGTCAACTGTTTTCAATACACAGGGTTTTCAAAAAGGAAATATCATTTTGTTATGGTTCCCATCAGCTTTCCATCTATTGGAGGTAACTTCTAAATGTGACCTTTCCTGTGTATATTATCTGCAAAACATCTTAATGGATCTTTGTTATCTATATTTGTGCTATAAATCCAGGTCTGCTTAATATTTATTAAGCTATTGATTAGCTAGATGAAAGATTCAGCTGCTTGAGGGCTGCAAGGTGTTGCTTTTGGTGTGAATTATATGGACACTCAATAGTTGAGTGGGTAGACTTGACCTGCCAGATGTGACCATTGTCATAAAAGGCCAAACCTATTGGAGACTGAGCCACCCATCACATAGATCTGGAAACTTTGGACAAGGAACCAAACATAACTTTGTAACTGGAAAAGTAATAGAAGTGGGTCTCTGAATTGTATTGCTTCATACAGAGCTTCATAGTTTACTAGTAATCTATGATACGTGTCCTATCTTTGTTTAGTCATTTTATCAATCAAATCTGGGAGTGTTTCAATTATTTAAAATAAAATTATTTTGAATTAGTTATTAATATAGAAAGGGGAACAGGTCAAATGTTGCACTTTCAGTGCACGTACACTGTATGAAGAAATTATGGCTATAGGCAGGGAGAAGTCCCAAATTGTTCAACAGGAAGCAAGACATCTTCCTATAAACTGACTTGTTTCAGCTTATTGATTCATTCAGTAAATTAGGGGCCAATAACACATTATTTTCTTTATCCACCATTATTATATTGACATTATATTGACATTAAATGACATTAGGTTTCTAAAAGTGGGGAACAGATGAACCACAATACCTCCAAAGTGAACATCAAGAACTTTATTCACTTGAATGGAGTAACTGATGGCAATATTTAGAAATAGTATAGGGGACTTGTGTACTTTTTTTGTAGCTGCATATTTTACTTTTGTAAAGTGGTGTCTGTGGCAAAAGTATTTGAAACAAATTCCACTGGCCACCACTATTTCCAATGTGGATCACCGCTATGAAAGTGGCAGGCTCCTTAGAGCTTTAGATTTAGACATTATAATTATGCTGACCATAATTAAACTACTAGTAACTAGTAAATATCACTTTTTACAAACAGGCAAACATTTATAAAAAGTGAAAATCTTGTCAGCTGATCACCACTGTTATGAATGGGACATTTAGAATTTTAGTATCATTACAGCATTTTTCTGGCTTCTCACGGATTGCCCTTTTCATAAAAGTGCCTGCACAGTATAGCTTCTTCCCTTTTTTTCCTCTTATTATGCCTAACACACTAATACCACGCTAATGAAAATGAAAGAAATATTTCCAACTAGTCTGATCGTCTCCTCTTCTATTTAACCCAAAAATAAAGAAGTGTTTGAAAAATGTTGTATGTTTCAATTGCATATAATTAAATGATTACATTAAAATATTTAAAGGTATCTAAAGTACATCTAAACCCCAAGTGGAACTTTTGTTTTCCTTTTTTTTTGTATTGCAGGTCACCACGTGTTGCTTTTTAGGGTATGCTGGGGTGCCAATATGAAAGGCACTGCGGAAACATGTGCATAACTGCAGCTTAATAGTGTGCAGGGAGCGTTATACACTCCTCTGAGGTGCAGGTGACATGGTGACATGGCACATCTGCTTACATAACTTTAAGTGCCTGAACAGCACAAAATTACTGGGTATTGCAATTTTTTTTGTTTTGGTCACTGACTATATGGTCATTGTCACCCATAAAAAAATGATGGACGTCACTATTGTCCCCTTAAAAAAATAATTTGAATGATCCTTGTCACCCATCAAAAGTAAGTTGAATGACTATTGTCCTCCATAAAGATACAGATGAAAATGCATATTGCCCACCATAAAGAACGTGATAGGGATAATCTTTGTCACCCATAAAATAAGGAATGGGAATGATCACTGTTCCCCATAAAGTGATGAAAATGACAAGTTTCCCTTATAAAATGATGGGAATGACTAGTATCCCCCATACAAAAAGTGATGGAAATGACCATTGTCCGTCATAAAGAAAGTGATGGGAACAACCATTGTCCTCTTTTAAAGTCAATAATGGGGATGACCATTGTCCTCTATAAAGAAAGGGATGGAATAACCACGTCCCTCTATAAAGAGAGTGATAGGTATGACCAAGTCACCTATAAAGAATGTGATAAGTATGACCATTGTCCCCCGATAAAAAAGTGATGGAATAACAACAGTCCCCCTATAGAAAGAGTGGTAGGTATGATCATTATCCCCCATAAAGGAAGTGATGGAATGACTAGAATCTCCCATACGAAAAATGTTTGGAGTGATCATGGGAATGACCATTGTTGCTCATGCAGAGTGTAAAGGGAATGACCAGTAATTACCCTTGTCTTAAATACAAAATGTGTTAAAAAAAAATAAAAGATTTATCAACAGAACAGTTGAGAGTATGCAAGAGTAGGCCATTTGCTTCAGTGACCAGTGACAATGTCTAGAGAACAAATGCAGAAAAGTAAATCTCATAACCTGGACACAAACACAGAAAATAAACTGTCAGGAAGGCTAACCAGACTATTAAAATAAATATCTAAAAAAATGGCTATACATATCATATAGCATTTGTTTTCTAATTTTAGTTAGAGTTAGAAAAGATCAAAACCAGTGTTAGATTATTTCTTGTTGGTGTACCAAATGAGGAAGTTTCTATTTAGTCTCAGTCTCAGTGTCTCAGTGGTGCAACAAGACTTGAATGTAAACCTCTAAAAGTAAAGAAAAATCCTCTCTGAGAAAGTTTATCCAAAAATAAAAAAACAAAACTTTAAATTATCAGACAGATAGCGTTGTGTAATTGCCAATTTGGTAGATGATTGTCCATTCCAGAGTGTATGGGCACCTTTAAACCATGCCAAGGCATCACAGTTCTGTATAAGTGACATGTTTCTGCAGACAGACAAACACATAGCAACCAATTTTAATACATGTAGCAGGATGTGGTTATAACATCACACATAAAATGTAGTTCAATCCCATGCAAGCCGTTATACACATACAGCCCCAGCATGGTATATACTATATACTGTGAGCCTATCTATACAGTTTCATAATACAACAGAGACAACACTTTGCACATATACCACAGTTATGTCTGTAAATAAGTCACATAAGTAAAATATCTTTTTAAATATATATTGTAGTTAAATGGCGAATGATGACGTCACACCAATATAATGCAACATGTAAAAGATTAATGTCAGTATCATATGATTCATTATGATGGACTGTTACGGTGATATTTCATAGCAGCTATCAAAGGTATAACACAATGAAATAGCTTTTATATGCACAACGACTGTGACGAATCCCAATCATAAATTGTGGTGTTCCTGAAAATCACTAACCATTGTACTCTTCTTTAAACCATAACTCCTGGAAGGTTTGGGCTAAGTTAGGATGAGTGGTGAGGTTGTGGCATGGTTACCACTTCATCATGCCCATGAACTATGGCCAAGGTTGAGGCACTACATGTGATGTCCTCTCCATGGCCACCCATAGGAATTGGGGTAGTAAAAAACGGTTTAGTACACTGTGTTGCTGGCTGCTGTCAAGTTTGTAGGGCTGATTTAATATGAACCAGTGCAGTAGTTAGGAATGCCCAGTGGGTACTAAGGTTCCAAGCGCTGGGAGACACCCAGAAATGTCTTTTCCCACTGCTCATCTGAACCTAGCCCTAAAACTTCTCTTGTAATTGTATTGCTGTCTTCACTGGGACAATTCTCACCACTCCCTATCTCAGTGACACCCAAAGAAATTAACTCCCTTAAATAGGGCACCAAACAGCCAAAAAAATTGATGTTGACTCCACCCAACATGAGCCAAAAAACAAATTAGGCCTTGAATAGGCAAGAACCTTAAGCATAAAAAGTAACTAAAAAAAGTTATCCATTGGTGATTTTCTCTGTATGTCATTACACTTTCCTGTACTGACATGGAGGTCAACAAGAGGGACCACTAAACCCTGCTGGGGTCACAGATCAATCAAATTCCCAGTGGGTGTAGTAAAGTAGTAATAAAGGATACACCTGTCAAAATGCAGACAAATAAGTCAAGTAAGTCACTGAACTGGAACTAGAATGCAGTTTAGAACTTTTCTCTGCGTTTCCTGGTCACATAGTTAGTAGTTTTAGCACAATCAATAGACTAGTTTGGGAAAAAGTTAGATATATTTTTAGATGGACAGAATATAATCGGGTAATACATTTTTAAAGGGCATAGAACATCAGGGATTATTGATTCATGGAATACCCAACTTCCTTAGTAATCAAGAAGGTTTTCGAGCATATTGAACCAAGCGTTATATTAGTTTTTTGCCTTCCTCTGGATTAAGCATGCATCATCAATACATAATTATGTGTATACATGTCTGTCTAGAGCTCTCTTGTATGTTTATTTATTTTGCTTGTGGTTGGACTTGATGTCTTTTTTTAACCTTACTTTTTATTTAACTATGTAAAGAATACCTTTACTTTCTAAATGTCCACTAAAGTAGGAAGAACCTAATTAGTAGGACTCCTAATTTGACTGCACTCAGGATACACCATTAGAGGGCTCTAAAACCTCATGCAAATATTGACTTTGTAAAGTCAGAAAACTTATAGCTAGGTATTCCATGATTCTTTTGGACTGGCAACAATCAGCTGAGGAACCAAGCTCTGGCAAGATATGTGTTAGCTCATGGCAGCAAATTATTCAATTTCCCAACAAGAGTAGGAAGAATGCTTGTTACCCAAAACTGCTCCCCGCATAAAGAAATCCAATCCCAAAAGAGAGAACAAGGTCAACTAAAGAGTATGTATATGGAGCTTTCATTTTTTTGGGTAAGGTGAGCAAGGACACCGAAGACATTACTACATTTTATTTTATATCGGTGCCCAGTTGCCTCCAGAACTTAGTGAGCTAAAGGAAATTATTCAAATAAGGACACTTATTTAGAAGATAGAGAGGAAGAGGGGAATTCCCTTCTGCAGAGATTTTTTCTCACTTCCTGTAGCAGCTCCAGAACTGTAAGTAAAGAGAAGTCTACTAAATTGGACAAAAAATCCAAAACTAATGAATACTATTATGGCTTATGCATGTTCCAGTGGCTTAACCTGTGCAGATAAATAAACCACAGAGAGCTCTTTCATACTGCCAAAGTGTGGCAATGTACACTAAAACGCATGTGTTATATATGTTCCTTACCCTTGTTAGTGTTACAATGCAGAGCTGCACACCACAATGCATACCAAGGGCATTTATCAAACACATTAGTGACATCATTAGATGCAAATAGGGTTGCCTCTCAATTTACAAGGTAATTTCTGACCCATGGTGTCAAATCCTAAGGTGGGCAGCTCCCAGGAGCACAACAAACTGCTGATGTGCGACTAGGAGAGGCGAACCGAACCACAGGCAACAATGTTTGCATGCAGTCCCAACTGTTCCCATTCAACTGACCATGGTTGAGCCTGCTGCAAACGGCTGAAGCATACCACAGTGCAGAAATGGTCCAACGTCTCTGTAAAAGTTTTCCTGTGTATTTGTGACCCCCTGAGCCTGTAATCCTCCGCCAAATTTTAAAGATTCACACAGATCTAAGACAGATTTTTTCCTGAACATAAGACACTGAATTTCACCCTAAACAGAAGTAATATCAAGAAGTGGTTAGGTCAGGTTATTCATGTTGCAGTTTGACTTTAGAACATTGGAAAGATGAATTAATAAATTTATTTTTAACCTTGACATAAAACTATTCCACTGTATCTGTTTAACATTGCCTGGTTGTCCAACAGAATTAACAAAGGCCCCACAATGTGAATTACAGTGTGCAGTGGTGCATACATTTTCTATTTGTACCCTTAAAGTAAAAATAAATTAATTAAATGCAACAATCACAAAAAGATTTTCAGTTTAAAAGGTGTACAACTACTTACACCAGACATTGTACCTGGAATGATCTGATATGTACAGTTATTTCATATAAAAGATCTTTCTACAAACATGTGCACTCAACTTAATATGATGTGCATTGTAGGTGTTGCATTCTGCAATAACATGTCTATCATTGACCTCATAGGAAAACTTGCTGAAATTGCAGTGGAGATGGATCTGGCTATGTTGCCAAGAAGTGGTGCATGATAGTCACCTAGAGTTTAGCTGGAAAGCTTTACAAATCTCTCACCCTCACCCAAGTATATATCTACATACAAGCATAAATCTGCCATATTCTTTTGTGCATTAAGCCAGGAATTAGGTTTACCAATGCAAAAATGTGCCTATCCCAACTCAAGTGTTCCTGACTATTGTCTTTCCCAAGCCAAAGTGGACAATAAAGGCCAATTTAATACAGCAGAAGCAAAATAATGTAATTGCAATGCATTATTCCGTTGGCCACCACACTAATATCCTATGAGCCTTGGATATAGTAATAATAGCACGGAATCCATAAGGTCCAAAAGTTTTTTTAAGGGTTCCTTCACATTTAAAAGGTTCTGGTCTGGTGGCCCACACCTTTTAAACAATGTGGGCAATAGCAGCTTATGTCTTAAAAAGTTTTTTTAAACCAGAAAAAGGTATACTTGGATGGATGAGCATTTTTTTTGAAATTTTAATATAAAAATGAACTTATTTCCCAAACCTTTGTCCTGACAGCCAGTAAAATGGATCTAATCTGAAAATTGGATTCTGAGATCAACCTAAAAGCGTCACGTACCTCATTGTACCTCTGCATGTGCGGTTTTACTTTATTCTAGGGTCTAGTTCACTCTAACAGGGGTGTCAAACTCAGGCCTGCGGGGCAAATGTGGCACACACTGTAATTATATTTGGCCCATGAGAAAATATCAAATGTCTACTAGAGCTGACCCGCCAGTAGACAGTGCATGCACCGCTAATACTACAAGTCACAGAATACTCCGCTGGCGTGTCAATCAGGACCCACAAGCGCCCCCTCCTCTGTTGACATTCATTAGTGACCTTCCTCAATTGTAGATATTTTTCAATGAAGTTTGACACCCCTGCTCTAGCAGATATGATAGTAATGTTGCATTTAACTGACCAATATGATTGATCTTCTAATTGGTGATCAATAGAGCAAAAGTGCCAAAATACTGCACACACCATTATTCTGCAAGGAAACCTTAAAGGAAGTGAAAATCAACCCAAGTTTACTGGACATAAAATTGGGATATTTTGTCTTGGTGCTATAATTGGTCCCCAAGAATATAAATATGGGGCGGCTGCAGACTTTTCTTTGGAGCATACTAAAGACAACCACCCCCATATATGACTTTCACATATATGTATTATTGTACCTCTGGCTTTTATTTGGATTTTAGAAGCAATTAGGTTTCCTTGCCTCTATGTCAAACTCAATCCTGGAAAATAATTTCACAGCCAAGAGGATCAAACACATTCCTCTGAATCCATGGTGTTTAGAGCATCTTGTGGGGCCCAGTGAACAAAGGGACATGGTTGGCAAAGCCTAATGTAAACTGTGTTTATAACTTATAGTTTCTCTTGGGGTTTTATTAGCTGCCACCCAACTTTCTTCAATTCCTGTCCTACAGACACCACATGATATCAGAAGAAATCTTTGTAAAGTGAGAAAATAACAGATATCCCCATTGGTAGATTTTCCTTTCGATCCCTATCTTGATGATTTTTAATTTTGAATCCAATCGTGAATGTCATTATGAGGACCACAGGCAACATTAAGGACATGACAAATGATCTAAATCTTCTTCAGTTCAAACAAAACTAATCAAAGAAAAAAATCAATTTAAAAAATAGTTTTGGCTTTAGGTACACTTTAAAGGGATGTTACCCATGCAGCCTTACCTGCACAGCCTTACAGCTACTGCTTCTTCTTGGCAATGTCACTCCCACTCTCGTGATCATGTGACAATACTTAGGGGTTGTGATTGGCTGCTAGACTTAGGCATTGTCCCAAAGGAGCAGGTCACATGCTCTTCTGTATCCCGAAGTGGTAAGTATTCACTATTCAACTAGGAGGAAGGAAAGATCTACAAGGGTGTGCAGGTATGGTGAGTATCAATGGTAATCAGTAGATGCCCTTTTCAGAGGCCCTATTGCATAGCCAATGTGAAGTGCCTTGGTAAGGCATTTCTGAACACATATTGAACTCTAAAGTTTTAATTTTAGTTTTCCTTGTGAGCACCGTGGGATTTCAGAGGCCTGAATCACCACTTTTGACTAAATGTCAACAAGCACCATCAAATACCCCCACATATGGGTACATACTGACTCATGACCACACACAGGTTCATCATCTAGAGCTCATGTAAGACTTTGTCATCCACTTCTGGGCCTTTTATACTTTTGTTACCCTGTCTTTTTTAAACTACATATTGTACTGCTTCACTTGGAAATTTTACTGGCTTCCCAAGCAAAGAGCCTGGTTTTCCTTCCCTTGTTTTCTATGACTTACAACCGCCTATTGAAGCCACATGTTTGGTTCAACAAAGAATCATCATAAATAAGAAGTGGTTCTAGGTCCGAGACAATATGAATTGGTAAAAATTGTCATACCAGGTCACCCTAGGACTATTTGATTACTTGCTTTGGCTACTACACCCTGCACTAAATATTCTAAGAACAATTTCAGAATCCATGTTTATTACTACTGAAATGATTTGGGAAATACAAAATTTGTGGCCACCCATCGCTTCTCCTTTGGTCTTGTGAGTGAGTAGCAAAATCCTAATTTCTGTGCTAAGCTTCTGCATCACAATAGATAGGAAACATTTCCGCATGTCAGACCACATGTGCGACTCCAGCCCTACACATCATCTGTACGATCTACACATCAAATACTCTGCGTATAAGGCAACTTTACAGACCAACACGTACAACAATGGCATACGAGGGTTACATGATGGATAAAGAGGAACAGGTTGTGGCAAACAAGTATAATAGACGACTAATGATGAGGAGTAAAAGGACTGAGCAATGACAAGTACATGGGCAAGTTACCCAGCTTCTTACCCCCTCCACGGCCTGTCGCCATCTTCCCAGGCCCAGCTAGAGTGGCCGCCTCTATTGATTGCAGAACCTGGGTTCAGTGATGTAGTGACAAACAGCCACAGCTTCCTGACAGCAGACATCACATCAGGAAGTACAAAGAGAGAGTGCTGAGTATTGCAATCACTCCGAAGAGACTGAATATCTCAAAGTGAGGGGCAGGGCTGTGCTTAGTGTTTATATGTACTTCCTAATATTATTGAGTCACTTGCATAATTGCCTACTGTCCCTGATTTCCAGCAAAGGCCTGAAGTCTCAGTGGTTATACTGAAATAAACCCATCAGCATTGTTCAGTTGTAATAACAGTGCAAAATATGGACCTTTCCCTATGTTTTTCCTACTTTAAAAATGCTGCATACAGAAAAATATCCACTTATCCTGCCTGAAATTCTGTGAACTTCAACTTCCTGCAGTGAGCTGACAACACAGCTTTCGGTACACTGAAACCCTATTAGTGTTGTCAGCCCTTCCAGAGTTTTCTCCTGCAAGACTACAAAACACTTCCAACCTCTCATAATCTCTACAACTCCTCTTAGTACTCTTTGCCCTGACCAGAGAACTATTGATTACATAAACAAGGAAGGGCTATGGAAATAGGGAGACATTGCTATAGGGAGACACTAATATTCATGCAGTGGTATACATTGTGGAAACCATTATATATATGGAGTTCTCCCAATTCTGTTTTCCACTTCCAGTTCTCTAGAACACCTGTAACCACTTAAAAAACTGCTTGTAAATACTTAAAAACAGTAGCGAAAGTGGTAAAAAGCACTTTCAATTCATGTCTATGGAGGGTGGTTGGGGTGGCAAACTCTCCTTGGATGCAGCAAGTAGCATCTGGAGTAAGAACCTATATCAGCCAGATTTCATTCAGAGGATGCTATAGACTCCTCAAACTCATTGGCTTCCCATTTGATGATGCCAGCATAGATCAAAGGCCAAAACCATTTGGCTGTGCCAGCTGAGTGACTCTAATGATGTTTTACGTTGCCTATAAAGGTGGTACCAATAAAAATTCTATCTATTGGCTACCAATTTATTTCCTATAGAGACCCCCAATCAAGAGGTTCAGGTAGGAGTCCCCAAAACTCCAAAATAATGTAGGAGTTCATGGAGACCTGAAAATTATCTCAAGGGTTCATATCAGGTGTCCTATATGAATAATGAATGAGTACTGGGCTTCACAAGCTCACTCAGGACAATGTGGACCCCATGGAGACCCTTTAGCTTTCTTACGACCATTACATTACAGTATGTGATTTTACAGTCCAGATCAGGATATAGAGGCATACCTCGCACTCTGTTGATCAGGTTGGTCATGGCGTCTTGTACACTGTGGGTTTTTAAAGCTGGATATTTGAAAAGGATAAATACAACCGACTGAAGCAGTTCTGATAACTTGAGCTCAGACTGGTCACAAGAGAAAAGACCTGATAAGAAGGTGAGATGATGGAGAGAAAACGGGGGAGAAAACATGTTATGAATTATAACCCTGATTTATTACAATTTGCCCTGCATGGTAAATATTCAGTAAAATGCTTTGATGAATCCTAATATTACTTTTGTTCCTGGGGTATGTTAGATCACACATTAAGCTACTCTGATCGTAACCTCAACTTTTTTTCAGGTACAGGTTTCTTTGCATGTCAAGGCAAACTACATTTTGTATATATTGGATTGATTAAATATCCGTGTTAGATTTACATAAACTGCAGTTAATACTTAAGACATGTCTTTTTGATGTATTATAATGTACAGCACCAATCAAAGATCAACTTTCAACTTTATACAGCTGTCAGACTAAAATTAGAAGTCTGATTGGTTGCTGTGTGTAACTTCACTTTGCTTTACACAGGTCATTGCCAGTTGGCAGGTAATTTTTAAGGAACTATATGTGTCACTATATTGTATTAGTCATTGTTGTATTGTGGTCCAGTACAGAGGTGATGTTCAAAATTATATAATAAAAAACAAAAAAGAAGCAAGGCAGATAGGCTACTTGGAGCTTTAGAACGGCTTCTCAAATTTTAAACAATCACAAAATTTGTTATTGGGCTTTTGGCTTGCAATGGCGTAATTTTGGGACACCTCTAAGATCATTTAAAATTCATTGACAGGTGCATTTGACCTGAAGTCCACATCCTTCTGACTTGCATTAAACCTGTTTCAAGCAGTTGTGCACTCCAATAGAACTATTTAAAAATTCAACAACTGGATGAACAACAAACAAAAGCCCATTGGCACCAATCAGCCTTTATCCGATGCTGCATTTACCCATCAAAACCCATTGACACAAGTTTGCTAGTGTAAAATGTAAACAACAAATGGAGAAATAGAATGACTTATGATTAACGATTTATTAAACAAAACTTTAAATATGGTTGCCCTGTGTTGAGGGAAGGACACTTATATCTCTTGTAAAAATGGGAAATGCTGGATCTAAATATTGGCATCACACATTTAAGGGGTTAGCCTAAGTGAAATAATATTCCTGCCTTTTTAAAAAACAAATTGTGAAAGTAAAACAGGAAAAAATGTTGTTGCCCAAACGCAGCCAACAGATTATGTGCTTAGTTTTCCCAGAAGATATGAGATAAAATCTTATTAGTCACCATAGGTCATGAGTCAATTTTTTTCATGAAATATGTAAAGTAGGGAAGTGTAAAAACCCGTCAAGTTACTTTTTGCTATCTGTTTAACACTAAGGAGATTTCCATCACTTACTGTGATAGAGACACAACACAAAAGGAGTTAAAATCTCTCTGGAATTTTAAAGAGTTGTCAGGTGACTCAGTTGGAGGAATTCCCATCACTTTTTGTCTCAGTGATAATGGTCACAATAACTGAAAGGTGGGTGAATCTCTCCAACCAGGTCCAGCCAGGAGGGTCTAAACTCTCAGCCCGTTTAAAAAAACAGGTATACACATGCCTTTACACACAGTTTCACATAGACATTTCAGTTCAATACATAAAAACGAATCAACCACACTCTCCTGTCATATACTAGGGGTCCATTAATAAAGCAGTTCATGTGACATTACCTGGTGAAGAATCTTCTAGATCAATGAGTTTCAATAACAGTAATTGATCCTCCACCAGGGAATATTTCATTGAATATCAGATTTGCTGTTTATTAAAAAGACCCTTTAGTATTACCCTTAGGAGTATTGCTCCTCTTGTTGCATTCTCCATAACATATCAAAGAACAATTTTACAAGATAAATAAAAAACAATTAAAAAATTTGTGAGAGGTTGAAAAATGTTGGAACAAAAAAACAAGGATCCCACTAGTTCCTAAAAGATAAAAGAATTAGCTGGGTAAATCAACTGTCCTGTGTGAAGGCCTTCCATCGCCACCTAAAACTGACCTATCGGGCCTGATTTATGAAAGCTCTCCAAGACTGGAGAAGGTAGACTATCATAGGAGAACTGGATGACCAGCAAACAGATTCTTAAAATTCCATTTTAGGTTGATTTCACCCAGTTCTGATGAGCTTCAATAAATCAAGTCCATTATCTCCATGGCTCTGATGGCCATCTAAAGTTGGCTACTCCAGTTTCCTCCTGAATTTCTCACCTGACCCCTGGTAGATGGCCCTCATCTCCTGCAGCTTCTGGTCTACTTTCCTGAGCCGAAAGCAAAACTGCGCCAATTCTGGGGAATTCATTGGACGACCTTTACACCTCATCCAGGTTGAGTGGCAGAGAGTGGTCAGGTAGCACTCTCCTGCATGGAATCTTCTTGGCATTGCCCCAACCACCCCTGAAAAGTTCATGTCCTGGGCTGTAAAGAAAGGTCACCACTCACCGCAATCAGAAGATTCTCACTGTCTCAATGGAATGTCCATCTTTTTTATTTCTCTTTTGTTCTGTGTTCTTTGGAAGACCTGACTCTCCGATCATCTCTTACTGACCAATGATTCTAATTCTATTTTTCCCATAAATTCCCCTCCTTCTGCAGGTTTTCTAACACAGGTGCTGAGAATGAAATCCTGAAGATGGAATAGATGGAAATCATTCTTACACTAGATGTGATCAACCTTCAATTCTCCACCCAGTTTTCCTGACTCTTACTATTCTTCAATCTCACATCGACCATAAATGCAGCCTATAAATTGACACTCATTCTATATGTCTGCTGTTCTCTGGCTGAGAAAATGAGGTTCAGTTGCTTGGAATCTGAAGCCAAACCAATGTGAGTGACAAATGGAAACGCCTTAATAACTCTGTCACTGATGCTGAAATAAGTGGCAGATAACAAGAAGACATTGTATGACGGGAGAAGAGAACACCAGACAATCATTCAGGGATGCAAAAAGATGCTAAGATTCAACTCAATGTGCAGAAATGATTGCTTGTCTATTGTGGTCTACATTTTATAAAAAGTTTGCTTAAATATTACCATCAAGAGTTAAATTCCTGTAACAGGTGTGTGCTGGGATTTTAATTATCCCATTAATTATAGATAACCTGCTCGGCAGGATAAGGAAACAAACCAGCCGAACATCTTTCCATGATGGCTTGGGAAAAAAATTACATGCTAGTTTGTTTTATGTAAAAGAGCCTATTATGCTATTCACAAATATGAATGTAAAAAATGTATGAGATAGATGGCATTAAAACCTAACTTATGTCCCATTTTTTCCAGTTATTGATAGTGTGGGGCAGAATAATCCATTTCACTAAGATGTATTCCAGTCTTTGGCCCATGGAAAAATCTTTAAATTTCCAATCAGATCTGGATTTACCACAAAGCAGGAGCATAGGCATGTTAGATGTCCATGTGGCCCTAGGTGGCTAGGTTCACATTTGCTGCAGGACCAAGCATTCCTGTGCCACCACATTATTGTGCCAGTTTCCAAGGACTAGCTGATGCAAATTTTACTATGGACCACAGCAAGTGGTACTGAACCACTCACCTCCACCCCTTTGCTCTGAATGGGCTGCCGCAGGTGAGATGTTACATTTACATGATGCTGCACGAGGAAGCAGTTGAGGACCAAGAGAAAGCTTTACCCGAACCTAAGTCAGGGAGAAAGAGCAACCGATCCAACCTATACACCTTCCCAACACTTCACTAGGGAGCACCTACATATAAGCAGTTAGTGTCTAAATTAGTGGGGCTATGACATTTTAAGCAATGCAATTAATAATCCTGTTAAAATTTTCCAGCTGGCCACATCCCCAATAAACATAGAAAAAGACACCAATTTTTAGGATTTTATAGGCCGACAACAGAACATTAAAATAAAACTTACTTTATTTCATATTAATAAAATTTCACAGGATAAAAAACATAATAAAAGCATGGATCACACAGTAGATTCTCATATTGGGGTATCCCTTGTAATTAACTTTTTCTACGCGTTTCACGGGAAGTTGTGCTTCTTCAGGAGAAAGGATCTATATAATCAATATGTCAATATTCTAATTTAAACATTATACTAAACAGAATTGCATTTTATATAAATAAATATAAATATACCTTGTAAGCATATAGCACCCTTCTCCCACAGATTGGTATGAGTTGGAGAGGATCGATTGCAATTATGTGTTCCTTGTGCCTAATGAAATCCATAGCAACAGCAATCCAAGGAATGGAGGGGCCAAAGCTGCTGCCTTGCCTGGTACCCCATTCTACTTTATCCTGTTCCCAGTACTAGACATGGAGGGTACATGTGGCATCAAAGATCACAATCATCACAATCAAAAAATCCTTCTTATCTGTATTATTGTTTGAAATATTTCCCATCACTTCCCTGATAGAGGAGCTCTGGCTTGGATTCTGCAGAGGGTTTGCTGGACATCTGCAGAGAGACCGCTGTAAAGGTTTTTCTTTCTTATAGGCTGTGGCTGTTGAACTGTAAGACTTTATATACCTTTTGTTTTGATAAACCTCACAGCGCATGTTTATAAGATGGTGATCTTCTCAGGTGAAAATCTACAATGCATACAGTGGTCTGTGGTAGTGGCAACGAAAATCGTTTACTGATCTGCCATCAGTTAGTATTCACCGGTGGCAGAAGACGATGCAGCGGGATGCCTCCCACACTTGTCCTCCCCCCTCTAACTGCAGCGCTGTATCTACAGTTCTTGTTCATTCTTACATTCCTGTAAATGATCACCAAAGGTCAGGTACCATTTTCTGTTGTAAAAGTGAGAAACAAACCTCTAAGTAAAAAAATGCTGCTTTACTGTGTGTTATTGCAGCACATATTTTGAAGATGGTCTAAAGTGCCATATATATGCTAAATAATTGTCACCTAAGAGGGGCATTAATGATCATCAACTTGGTGCATTGATATCCTTATACTGTTTAGCTGTGGCATATCATAGAGCGAATGACCATGAAAAACATTGGTAATTTCCAATGGGGGAGGATGCAGCATGGTGCCTCCTCTTTGTCCTCCCCCCACCCCTCTGTGTATACAGCACCCGTTTGCTCTCATGTCACTGGAAAAAGTAATTCACAGCGACAGAAATTTAATGTGCATATTTCTTTTAGGTTTTGTAAAAAGTAAAATGTAACAATCTTCCTTGGAATTCATACCAAGACTAAACAATTACAGCAGACCAGTAAATCCCGGCCACTGTCCATGGTTCTGATTGGAATTTTGGGAAACATGGACACAGCAACCGATGGCCCTTCATGGGGCACCGAAGATAATACACATCTGTAATCTGTATTTTTTCAAGCAGGTTCAGTCTAAAATAACCACCCAGAGAGCTGTAAATGACAGCGTGTGTGGCAGGAAGTGTTTCCTCATTGACGGTGACACAATCTGCACACAGGAAATACTGAGCACTGCAGCTCCTTGGCACTTCTCTGCCATGGGAGGGGTGTGGGCTGCTGATATAAAGCGTGCTAGCGGCCATTTATAGAGCATCGGTATCATTTAAACAGCCAGCCTGTCCTATGTATTCATTTCTCACTGAAATTCAGGCAATATAAATTGTAAGCTCTTCGGAGCAGGGCCCTCTCCTCCTCTTATATCACTATCTATATCCGCCTGTCATTTGCTACCCCTAAATGTATAGCGCTGTGTAATATGTTGGCACTATATAAAGCCTGTTTATTATTATTATTAATAATAATATTAATAATAATAAAAATCTATGACATTCACCATTTATTCCAAATTTCATTTTGCAGTCCACAAATATATATGCATGCTTGGCCCAGGATTTAGCACAAGGACTCATTGCAAGTCCCTAGTTTTACATTTTATTTTTATTATTATTATTATTATTAATAATAATAATAATAATAATAAAATAAACAATTAGAGAACATACAGTGCCTCATCAGTTCAGCCAGTCTTGTAATCCAGACGTGCCTGCCAGACAGCATGGTTAGATCCACAACCTCTGTGCAGGCAACACTGCAGCATGTTTAGCTCAGACTTACATTTTGGAAAGAATAGGCTCTAGTTAAAACATCTGATGGCTTATTTTTTTTTTACTGTTGGTATCAAGATGGGAATATTCCTTTTTACATCCAGTCTTGGAAATGCAACAAGAAATGAAAAAAAATCTCTATAAAGGGAGATTTTAAATGACAGTTGTCACCAGGACAGGTTTTCTTTTACCTCTCGTTCTGCTTACAACTTTATGATTTCGGATTGACCGTTGCTTTTGTTGTGATGACTCTATCCCGGGGGACCCAGACAGCAATTAAAACTTGATGGGCATCAAATGTATCCCTACTGTATCTAAAAAATAAGTTTGGGCTTTAATACTTTAATGAATACCGTTTGGCCCATGTTCTGATCCAGCCTGGGAATGAAGGGTAAGCTTGGTGGTTGTGGACTGGTGAGGTTGTGGTGTGGTCCTTGATTCCTTACACCCCTGGACTGCTTCCTCTGCACCATACATGCAGCGTCTCATTTGAAGCAGTCCATGGAGAATGAATGAGGTTCGGTACCATCAATTTCTTCCCTCTGCAAAATGTTTATCTAGGAACCAGCACAATGGTGTGGATGACCAAGGGCAAGGTGCCAATTGCTTGGAGCCACACAGGGACATCTGTTTCCACCACCATAGCATAAAGGAAAAGAAGCAACCTGATAAACATTTCTCTGCTGATCTTGATTGGCTCCAAGTACTGGTTGTCCATCTCCAAGTCTGAAAACTATTCCGCTGAGGATGATAGATGGCTCACATAAAGAAATGTTATATGCGTTCTATTTAATATCAACTCCAGGAAAAGAGCCAAACACATAATATAATCAAATAGAGATTTTGTATTCCTGTCTATGAGATTTACCCAAACTGTCCAGACAATACAGCAGGTCCTGTGACCGGACTTTCCTCTGCTGCAGTTAGGCAATTCTGCTTGGTCACCTCCCCACCCCCAGCTTGTAATAGGGCCGCTAATGATAAGGGGACTAACTTCCATTGGTTTCATCATAGCCTGACTATCGCTATCCTATATAAAGAGTCATTTTTATTTTACACAAAACTCATAAAAGTATTTGTGGAAGTAAGTGGAAGTAAAGCCAGCTTCCTAAGAACTCCTAAAAGCCTGACTTTTTATGGGATGATTGGAACATATGGGAATGATGCCATGGCATGATGGGAACAGTATGGACATGAGTCTGTACAAGGATTACGTAACTCCATTGTGCCAATGAAGATGGCTGAAGACCCAGAAGGAAACATGTGAGTGAATAGAGCTTGGACAATGCAGCGCTGGAAGTGGCCATCTTAGCCACTTTGGTAAGTCTGCCATAATGTACAGATATGCTAATATGCTGCACGTTTTTGCACATTAATGCAAACAGCTCATGGGGCCCCAAACTGCCTTTATTTTGCATTAAAGGGTAGCACATGGGTATTTGTACTCCACGCATGACATCAGTTTATAAAGCATTTTGTAGAAATTAGTATTTGCATTACTGAATCTTGTTAGGTTTATGTTTGTCATTATTGCTGCTTTTGCTATGCATTGAGGTGCTTTCACTTCTTTATACAATTCAATATGAATGCACCACAGACGTGCCCTGACTCAAGCTGACCTCAAAGTGATCTTGAATGCAAACCATTTGTCTGCAGATGACTTGCTTGAATCTGGAACCCGTGTACACTCCAAGCACAATGCAGAAATAATGAGCTCTATGTTACACTGGGCAAACATATCTGCCACTGTCCTCTAGGGTGACATCTAATGGTCAGATAACAAATGACAGAACAGTGATGGGCCTTACAACATAACTTGTAACTTTTTTTTTTTTTTTTTTTTTTGTAGCCAAAAACTAAATATTTTTGGAAGTCATTAAACCAGGTCTCATTAAAAACTTTAAGCTGGGCTCACAGCCTTTTTACTACACAAACTTTTCAGTAACCACCTGGCTGTTTTTGGGTGGTTACTGGATAGTGGGGTCACAATACAGAGGCTGCCACCCGCCTGCAATTTCTTTCCACCCAGCTTACAATAATTTCTGTATTGAACACTACACAAAGCCCACAATGATGAACAAAATAAGTTAGCTGTCCTTAGCAGTTGCATCCTTACCTACAGAGGGCTTCATTAGGTTCATTTGCAAATATTCAACAAAAGGTCAGGAAGACTGAACAGGACAAATGTACTACCTAAAACCACAAAGCAAACTGACAATCTCTGGTACTGACAATAATCAATGGATTTTAGTTTATACACACAAATTCAATTAATGATTTGGGTAGGGGCAGAGACTGCACTTTTAGATTTTAACTTTTGCAAGCAATTAAATATATCTATTAAAAAAGTTTTGGAAAATCCATACGTTTGTTATTGAATGTGGAATTTGATAAATTGTCATCAGATGTGTCTTTAGTATATATACAATATATACATTATATATATATATATATATATATATATATATATATAAACTGTATCTTCACCTGCAACTACATGGGACATTTTTAGGCTCACTTGTTTGTCTGACCTGCAGCTTCCCTCTTCTATGTCCACCAATGACTGATTATAAATAAAATATCATCTTGTCTTTCTCTCTCTAAATTGAACATATTTTCTGAACCAGGGGATTGGTCATTTGCTGCGCTCTAGGTCGACATCTAGTGGTCAGAAAGCAAAATACAGAACATGGGTAGAAACTCATGTAAAGAAGAATCACAAACAAAGCAGCAAATCAAAATGTATATATATATATTTAAGCAATAAACAATTATACCACAAAATCTAAGCAAACACTTTTATTTTTTTAAATGCCATATAACCATTTTAGCAGTAAATCTAACCTTCACCTAACTTTCTCTTGTAGAGAATTCATCACTTCTTATGAAGTCACATGAACCTGCAGGTGCGTCCTTGTACCTGTAAGAAAGCACCTGCCTTTACAAGTATGTGCACAACCATGGGCAAGTATTCACACATCCATCCACATTCATGCACACATTCTTCAGCTGATACCAGGTGGCCTATTAAAGTTCTATCCCATGTCTGCTGTCTTGCTGACTGGTCTTCAGCCCTATACACACCTGACCCAACCTGTGTTCCAGGATCACTTGTGGCTCACCCTTCTATTATTTGTATTAACTCTAACTGTTGATGACCTTGGCTTGTTCACGAATCTGCCTAGCCTATAGTATTTATACTGCACCTGCTACTTTGTGAAGCTTCATGGACAATATTCAACCTCTACACCAACTGAAAAACTAAACTCTGGCCAATGCCCAAATGAAATAGTTTAGTGTCCTAACACTTCTTTTACTGAATGTCTTCCTGTTTTGGGCCAAAAATTATTTCTTTTTTCTGATTTACCAGAAACTGGAATTAATGTGAAATCTTTCCTTTTAATAATTAGAATTATTAAATCTTTACTATAAATTAATAATAAAATAAGGTTTGGGCCTGAAAAATAATTCTCATGATTGTATGAAAAGATGACATAAGATATAACATTTTCCAAGTTGTGTGTTTACATTTAGAGTTTCATTGATCCTTTAGAAGTAAAAAAAAATGATATTGCTTTGTTCAGAAGAAGCCTCCTCCCCCACCACCACCTTCATCATCATCGTCATCCCTTCCAGCCCTCTCCTTTTTCTTCTTCTCAGGGCTGTCCAATTTGTATTTTATCTTCCGGATGGCGTCACTGACACTCCTGTAGGGGGTTGAATCACAGAATTCTGGTTGTAAGAAGCTCCTGTCAATGATCTCAGATGCTTCCTGCCAGTTTTGGAAGCAGGGAGGACCAAGGCGTTCAACTTCATCCACTGCATTAGGGGAGATCACCTGTCCGGAGGGTTTGAGGACTACAAGAACCGGTACTTCTGAAACTGAGAACTGGACTTCAAGGTCTCTGATAAAGCAAAGAAAAATACAAGAAGGTTATTGGGCAGTGGTTTAAAAATTATTAGATTTTAGCATGTAAGTGGCTAGAATGGGGTTTCTTGTTGACTGCATGCATGCTTAGTCATGTGGTGCATAACTTTAAGAGAACATACTACTCCTTCTTCTCTTCTATCCAGAAGGATGGTGCCACCATACGTTTTGCATCTCCTTGCTGCAACACCATAGGGAACGAATAGGGGCCTCCAGCTGAGCCAACGGTAAGCCTCAAACTATTATATGTGCAGACACTGGTTCTTATTAAATCAATGCTGCCATGCAAATGCTCAAGCAGCTGGCCAGGTACAAGCTGGCAATCGCCCAACCCACAGGCAAGGGTGCTCCTGCTCTAAGGGCCATTTCAGACCTGTGGGGAACTGTAGCATTCTGCCATGGCCTCAAGGTGAAGGAGAGCAGCAGTTGAGAACCATTTTTTGCACATGGCTGCAACAGATCATGGTGCGGATCACACTGCAACCACATGCAATGACAACCACATGAGCTGTTTGCTGCTCCTCGGTGCACAGCAGTAGTTTGCTATGCGCCAAGGAGCGGTCAGCTATGTGGTGGAACTCTGCAGGTATGAAAGGGAATCCTTTTTATGAAATGCCATTGCTCTAAGCTTCTAAGTGTAGCCAGAGTGATGGCATAAAAATTAGGTAATGCTGATGAGTAAAGAACATTGTATAGTAATATTTCAATATTAACATATGATAATAGGATACAATGATCAATGTTCGATGTTCAATGAACCTCCAAGCAAAGCCAAAACATAACAAAACACACTAGTCAACCTCATTGGGAGTCAATCTCTGGGACTGGTTTCACAAATGTTCTTGGACATTCTTTACTGGTCAAAATCTTTTTTGTGATGCGGCCCGCTCAGTTTAGTTGTCTGCTGTGGATATATGAAGCACAGAGGTTTGATGCTGTATGATGTATCCCTTGCCTGTTATGTATGATGTACTCCTTGCCTGCTTTTGAAACATATTGAATATTGGGTGCTACTAACACTCACCCCACAGGCTCTTACATCTTTTTACCAACTAAAGGCGTTATGTTAAATATTTCCCTGGCATCAAAGTTGGAAGAATAAATAGGTTGGCTTTCAAGCATTGATCTCCCCCTAAAGAAGCAGAAGTTTTTTTTGCGAAACGCGTTGGAACTTTTCTTGAATATCACCATAAGTTTTCTAATATGTGTTAATTCTAGTACAATTGTGTATTTGCATCTATGTAGTTATAAAACTTTGAAAA
>NC_092859.1:16005562-16066330 GCF_032062135.1 Pyxicephalus adspersus
TTAAATATTTGTGTGAGAATCCTAACTAAGGGAAAATGCTACAAACTGGCCATTGTGGAAAGTTTATACTGCAAAATGTATGATCATCTAATTTGCACTTAAACAACATAAAACATTTGGAGGTGGAAAATATTATTTCAGAAACCTTTTCATACCTGGGACCAGGAGACTCTATAAACAGGTTCAATAGGGTGCGAAATTTAGTAACCCAGACCAATCAAATAAGAAATATGGGAACTACAGTACATGAATGAACAGCTGGTAGTAGTTACTTCAATTCAGCAGGACTTGTTTTTTATTGTTGAAGATGTTTCAATATTTTATGAAACATCTTCTTCAGTTATAATGGGTGTTGGAAACTTACCCTTGAATTGATAGTCACAGTGGTAACGTAAGTCACCTTTATCCAATCACCATGAAATGTGTTAGAACATATTAAAGGTTATGAAACCATTTCCAAACCAAGCTGCAGTCACCCTATTGGTCACAATAGTCCTTTCCTATAGACAAGCCTCCAATCAGCCTTGAGAGGAAAGTTGCTCCATCCCAGAACTTGCCCAACCCTAACACTACACTATTATGGGCAAGGCTGCCATGTCTAAGTACAGCTTTAGGCAGATTCTGACCAATCAGGGGTCAATGTGCAGAGACAAGTAGGGTGAAAAAACTGAGAAACTGGCTCCCTGTTATACCTACCTCCACAAATAGAGGGCGGTAAATCTCCAGAGTAGGAACCTCAATAGCCAGGAGGGATGTGGGCTTAAATGTAGACGTGTAGATCATTCTAGCCCCGAGCACAGATGTGAGGAGCGGCAGACACTAATTAGGCACTGCTATAGGTGTTGATATTTGGAGTTAAATAATTCCAAACTGTATATGGGTAACAAATGAAGTTGAAGGCCCCTACTTCTGCTACAGATAGCCATAACATACTACAGTAGGTTTCTGACACTTACAGAAACAAACGAGCAGTTTGAATACACAGAAAAAAAAGTTGAGCATTTCAGAACAAGTCTCAGATAGTATGAAAAACTACTACTAGATAGTAAATCAAGACCAATGAAAAGGTAATTACTGAATAATATGGTTCTTCATTACTCTTAGTAAGTATATAAATCCTGATGGTTCTTCTCATTACCTTCTAAACTCTTCATCCTCAAAGGGGACCAGTAACCAACGTTTCGGCATGTCCTTTATGAAGCTGTCATGTTCTTCCTCATTGCGGTCTCGGGTGATGTAGATCAGGGCTATCTGTGCGGCTCGGTTCACATAGAACTCATCAGTCAGTTTGGTGAAAAAGTCCTTCAAGATTGGAGCAAATTCCTGACACCGGGAGGAACCTGACTCGGCAAAGTACAAGAGGAGAACCCGGTTCTCCAGCCTCTCCCAAACCTCCTTGTCTATATCCAGCTCGTCCTGATCACGGTTGTTTTTAAGCAAGACCTTGCCAAGAAACAGTTCTGCCATATCTTAGAGAATTACTTGTTTAAAATAGATTTCCAGTTTTTTTAAGTTTGCATTGAAAAAAATGACCTTTATAAAAATTTGATAACCAATATTTCCAGAGAATCCACCATAACTGATCTCACATTGGAAACAACTGTACCCAGTCTTCAAAGACTCATTGTAGTCATTTTGGTTGTGTAATTATTTCATGTTACTTCCTCGTAGTTTGAACACAATAATAAATTTCTATGATGCAGGTAAAATTTCAATCCCTTTCAATCCTTTCCTTATCTTAAAGAAAAAAAAAATCAGAAGCTTCAATACATTTATAAGATCAAACATACCTGTATATGGAAGAATTCTAGATTAATTAAACATAATTATTATTTAAATCCTTAAATCAAAACAACAGAAAAGTAGATAAATCATATACTCTAGTATAAACCAATATTTTTGTAAAAGAATCTCTGTTTATACACCACTAGATGCTGCTGTATCCTCATGTAAAGTGTATAACTCTTGCTGACTGATACATTTTTAGGGTTTGTAACACTTTATATGAGGACATTTTATACTTTTAACTTGGTTGTGATTGATCACTTGCTCTTAAATGATCTTTTGTGCATTATTGTTTGTCTATAGTAGATGGGGCTACTTTCTGTCTGAGACATCAGTTTGTTACACACTTAACATGAGGACACGGCACCATCCACTGGAAGCCAATAATAATACACAAAAGATAATTTTACAGCAAGTGACCTATCATTAACAACACAAAATTTGTTAACTTGTAAAAAGGGATAAAAAATAGTTAAACAGACTGAGCCAATGTGATTTAATTTTTTTTCCCCCTTAGAAAGAAATGCTTTAAAAATAACACACTATGGATAAATTTCTTTACATTAATTTTATTGGCATTACTGTTGGTTATGATTTTGAATGTTAGCAGTGACGGCTGCGTTGTATTCCCTAGGATTATAATTGAATCAAACCATTTTCCAGTATTTTCTGGTAAAAGTAATCAACTCTGTATTCAGATCAGTTTATATTTGAGTATATATGAAAAATGCATAGTTGAAATACAAAGTATTTGTAATTCAATTCAGTCAGTCTTGAGGACCAAGTGTTTTGCCAGACAGCACACCCAGGTCCTGAACTTTTGAGTAGATTTGCACTTCTGTAAAATATTATAGACTATTTTACCTTTCTATTGAGCCTTTTATTGGATAAAAGGACGAAAATGAGGAAATTTTTGTTTCATTGCTTTTCCTTTGGTGTGTATGTTGAGTGTGTACACTACAGCACAGTACTGTATAGTGTTTCGCTGATCAATTGCTGATCAATCATAGGCAGCAGTGGGACAAGGACAAGATCTTGTTTTTCTACTTAACTACATTAGGAAAAGATAAGGTCTCTTGGACTGTAAGGAAGGACTGCACTGTGTTTAAATTTTAGGTTGTTGCATGTAAATATGCTGACAAGCAACATGATAATGGTAGGAACGAGCGGGATGAGCAGAGGGATGACCTCACCAGTTTTCTAATGTATGTTAACTGTCCAGTCAGCAGCGTGGAGGTGAAAAGGAAACAGCTCGGAAGCGGTGCTATTCTTTTGTCTGTATTCTGATGAAGCTATGTATATTTCAGGAATGAAAAAGTGAAATTGCTTCCTTATATATTTATTTTATTTGTATTGCTGGTATAAATATTTAAATGCAAAGGCTAAGTTCAGATGGGCATTGAAGTTGTGGTGTGGTCACTGCTTCCTCATGCCACCACGTAGCATGTCTCCCATGGTTGTTTATCGGTAATAAATGGAGTCGAAGGTAATGATTGGGTACTGCCCATTTCCGCTCCCTATTAAATGTTAAAAAGAAAGTTTAATAAGATCAAGTGCAGTAGTTGGGGCCGCTGATTGGCTGGTGAGGAGCCATCCACTGGAAACCACGCAGTAACCTCTGCTGCCACCACCTGTCTGATTTTAGCCTAATCTTTCATTCATCAGATTCATAATTTATCCATAATTCTTCATTGGTCCTATCCAACCTATATTCTACAAACTGACACAATTCACCTAGTAATAAATACAGAGCAACAAAAGTTGCTAAAAACATAATGTGCCTGCATTATATAAGCATGTGCAGGGTTAACACTTCATTATTCCACTAGCTGCATTTGTGCGTGGGTTCCTGCCATAAACCCGCTCAGGTCTGATTCCCGTAATGACTTCATTAGTTTGTTTTTTAATCTTAGGAAATCTTAAATGCACATTAGGAATTCTTAATTATTTAAATTCTTTTTCTGATCACTTCAAAATATTCATTACATAGTAATTGTCTGTGCTCCTGCGTTTTATTGTTAAACTGAAATGTTGAAGTTCCTGTAAATTGTAGAAGAAAGAAGTTTGGTAATTACTTTCAATGAATTAATAAAACATTACTTCTGTAGCCAAAACTAAAATGGTAATTAAAAAAGACTGAATGTGTTCTCTGCATTGTGTTCCTGAAAAGCTAAATCTAAATTTTATTAAAACTTCAGTGCAGTGATGCAAACAACAGTTATTGCAGTCCATGTGGCTTCTATGGGGCCTAGGGTATGTGGGGGCCCATTAGGTAGATTATTATAGGAAACTAAACTGTGAAGTTTGCAGTATAGAGGGGCTGAAGTCAGATCTCATTTGTTTACAGTCTTCTTTGCTTGCAGTCTTCCCTTTTGCCTACGCCTGGGCAGTGAAGCTTCATAGACTTCTATAGGGCAAATATACCCTCATCTCCCTTCTATAGCAAATGGATATCTGGGGACTGCATTGTGCAGATGTGGGTAGGAAAGAAGACTTGCACTGGGGGATGTAAACAAATGAAGGATTGCAGGTTATTGGACCTTATTCACTATGCAGCTGTGCCGGGGGTATGGCCAGGGCCGAATTTATACTTTTTGCTCCCCTAGGCCAGCTAGAGAGAGGGAGAAGTGAAAGGGGAGAGAGGGAGGAAGGGTGTAGGGAAGAGAAAGAGGGAGATGGGAAAGACAGTGGGAAAGAGCAATGGGGGGGGGGGGGGGGGGGGAGAGAAGTGTGATAACTTCAATACAAATGTTACCCTGCACAGATCCCTGAACTGTATGTGACCTCAGTATAATCAATTTTTACTTTCTGTAGTTACTGTAGAACTTGTCAGCCAGCAGCTGGTTCTGGTTCCACATAGAGATGTTGTCATGCCAGCCTAGGCCATGACTTGACAAGGTGGTCTTGTGGGAAATCTGGCCCTTGGTTGAGTATTTTAGGTTAGGTCAGTATAATGGGAGGAAGAAGGAAGGAGCACATTGAGATGCAATGATCCTTTAAAGTTAATGACACATATTGCCACAATAGACTCTGCATACTGCATACTGCAGTAGACTACTACTACTGCATACTTCTACAGGGGGCCTTGGTTTGTAAGAGGATGACAGCATAAACTTTTTGCTATGAGATCCCATGATTTCTAGTTATGGAATTCCTGCTTTTAGTTATGGAATGACAATTTTTGTTGTGTGCATGTTGTAAATAGACCGCTCCGTCCAAAAGGCACTAAACTTCCTTTTTCCCCCCTGAAGTTCACAGTTATTATCTCCTTTGGAGAACATACAGGGAGTCTAGGACAGTGGTTTTACACCCCTTTATTGTTGAGTAGAATTTGGTATATTCAAGTTAACTTTTAAAGGGTTATTGAAGAAATCTGCCATTTGGGGGGACATGGAATGTGTTAGAGGAGAAATCAAATAGTTAAGACCACAGTGGGCGCTCCAGAGGGATCTCATTACTGAAATCTTGGAAGAAAGTAGGACATGATTGTTCCTTCTGTTACCCCATGTGTGCTGAACTTGGTGCAACACTGTGTTAAGAAGAATGGAGAAAACCTTTGAGAACCATGAGGTCACCATAAATTAAATGTTTCCTATTCCTGCAAATGTAAAAAAGGTAACTCTACTAGTGCAGCTAGGAGCAGTCATCTGGCTTTAGAAATAATTTGGTAGCCATTTGTATTCCTTTAGGGCAGATTTTCTTTTTCTGTTCTATGCTATAGACATAGTGAAAAATGAGAAGAAATCTTTAAAAAGTTTGATGAAGTCCCCTCTTAGACAGTAGTTGCCGGAACACGTGTCTCCATTAAGGGATCTCCCCTCTATTCCTGATCTGATGAACTGTAACATTTAGATTTGAATTAGAAGCAACAAGTGTATGAGGTCATCTCTCTTCTCCTGTTAGAATATTCCTTATCAGCAAATGTGCATGCAGGACATGTGATTGGTTCCTCTCCATCTAAATTCTAGAGTACAAAGGATTACAAGGGGCTGGTATTGAAAGATTCTGGCAATTAGTTGCATTTAAAAATATCAAATTACCAGAAAATACCATGTTTAACCCAGTTAACATTAGTACAGTATGTCAGTTCTTAAAGTTTCAGCAAAGATGCATCTTAAAATCCATAATTAAACAATGGTAGTGATAAAATTACAATGGTAGTAACTAAAACCAACAAAAAGACACACATAGGGGTCTATTTTTTAAGCAGTGATGTAACATTCGCTGATAGAGAATCTAATACTGCCATTGAAACACATGGGGCTCTATTTATAAAACAGGGAAGAAACAGATTTTCCCTTAATCATTCCATGGTGGAAATCCTCCAGGTCCAGGTGTTTTAAGAGCAGTAATAGAATCACAAAAGGTAATGTTTGAGGGAATGTCAGATTCCCTGTATTATAAATAGAACACATGGACATGGATGCTTCTCCACCAGGGAATGTTTCAGTGAATGTAAGATTCAGAGTCAATGCAAATACCTATAATGATGTGCAAAGTGCTATAACCTGTCATATATAAAGGTGGTTGGAGTTAGAATGTCATTTGCATGTCACGTTACCAATAATTCTTTATTTGTTTTGCTATGAGGATGGTATATGCCCTATACATTGTGTTGGTCTTTTCCATTGGGGTTGTTAGATTCACCTACCTTCTAAGAAGTTCCGAAAGACTCCATGAAAAACAATAATAAATAAAAAACATATGTCTTCTATTAGATTCCTCTTAGTTAAATCGGAGAGTGCTGCGCAGGATTTAGGATGTGGCCCCTATAAATAGAGCAGATCTGGTGCAAAGGATTCTGGGAGGGTAATCAGCTTATGACAATATCTGTAGGCTACAAATATTACCTTGAACTCATTGCTAACTTTTGTCCTGTGTGGATCACATAAGCACAGGGAATTCCGTCCATGTAAAAGAGATGTGATGATGGGGGGTATTAGAATAACTGCACATGGATGGATTTTACCTGATACTTCCTTTTGCTGCAATAATTAATATTTTTATATTTCATCAGGACCGGTTTTCTGGGGTCTCAGCATTCTGTCGAGATTTAGACTTTGGTCTTTGGTCACCCAGGTCCCAGCCACCTGGCTATGTGCTTTTGTTTTTTAATACAGTAAAGAACACAATTAAAAAACAAATAATAAAAAATAAAAACAAAACACTTTGAACAAATCTTTATTACCTGAAAGCCTTGTAGAACAGTAATCTTTAGTTTTTTGTCCTGAAAACATGGGGGAAGTGCAATATCTTTAATGGAAAGGGTAGCAGGTGCCTAATAGCTTGTTTTCTACTAATATTAAAATCATTTAATTCCAATGTTCTGCCAGTTCCTGCCCGTACCTGCACACCTTTCCCTGGTGATTTTTACCAACAAAGCTGCACAGCATTGCCCATTCCATGCCCATCCATCATTCCCTGTTGATTTTCACCAATAACACTGCCTATACCCACCCAACCCTTTTTGGTGATTTTCACCAATAACTCTGCATTGTCCTGCCCACTCCCAGCCCATGCCCACCCAACCCTTCCGGGGGGATATTTACCAATGAAGCTGCCCTGCTCTGCCAATTTCTTAGCAATGAAGACAAGTTTTTCGGTCACCCCTTCTTAGTTCATTTTAATATCGCCCTATGTTATAGGGCAATCCCAATACTGGGGAAAGAGGTAAGTACCTAAAGCATACCTAAACTCAGAATTTTAATTTTACATAAAAGGGTAGACAACCTTTTTATGTTAAACAAAAATTCTGTGTATTTTTTTTAAGTGCAACACTTTAAAAAAAAAAAAAAAAAAGAGTGCAACTCTGCCCCCTAATTCTCGATCAATGAATGGGAGCTCAAAGCCTCTGGCGATACCTACGTCACGCATCCCGGAAGGCTCTTGGGTGCTTCTTATGGGCATGCCCGGGCATCTTGGGCATGCGCAGAAGGAGCCCTTTCGTCACAAGGGGAAAAAAAAGCACACATGCACAGTGAGATCGGCGAGTTTTTTTTCCAACCTACTTCACCCGATCTCGCGCCTGTGTCAGGTGGCATAGGAAGAAGAACCAGGGAGAAGAGGAGAAAATGGCGGCGGTTGGAGCACCAGCACGAAGACGGTACCAGGACAACGCAGGACCCGATGGAAGAGACCTCCGGACCAATCGACTGCACTGTGGGATTGAAGGTAAGTGCATTTCTTTTTGTTTTAGGCATTTTTAAGTTTAGTTTCTTTTTAAAATGGAACTAAAGTTAAAAAAAAGTTGCTGGCAGCTATATTCTTTAATAAAGGATGGTCAAGTGACAAATTTTAACTGCACTCTGCAATTAAGAACATGTCTTTTTGTAACTGTTTCCTTTTTTCTTTAGTATAATTCAGCTTTAGGGTATTTTACAAGATGGTCAGGGCCCTGCAACTCTCACTTGCCAATTTTACCACACGCACTACAACTACTTCCGCCCATAGTTGACGTCACTTCCTGATCATTGCAAAGAACTGCACAGACTATTTATAGCACCTTCGGTCTAATTCTCTCTCGCTTCCGCCCTTAGTGAAGCCGTACAGGTAGGGTGGTATGACGTCACTTCTGCCCACTCACCTGGCAGTTCCCTCTCTGTCTTTATTCATCTCATTCGGCAGCAGAGTGAGTGCTCGGTACAGTATCGTCCCTGTGTGCGGGCAGGGTGGCCATGTGCTCCTCTGTATAGGGAGGGGGTGGGGGGCATCATGCTGAGTGTGGCTGGCTGCAGGTTGCATTGTGTGTGGGTGTGGGTGCTGTCATTGCATTCTGCATTGTCTTGGTGTGCCGTGTGCATGTAACAGGTGAAGGCTGCCTGGTGCTAATGTCATTGTATTATTATTTATTATTATTATTATGCCTGGTGCTAATGTCATATTAATATTATTATTATTAATATGCTTGGTGATGGAGAAGTTATAATCATGCATCTATTCTGTATGGGGTATTTACCTGCACTGTTCTATTGGTTAATTATTAATCATGATAAAAAGAGAAAAAAATCTGATTGTATGCTGGCTGATCATATTCTGTATTGTCACGGTTAGATTTCTGCATAATAGCAGTTACTGCACAAATTTTCAGGGATGCTTTTGGTTTTAGGTTTAGCTCCAATCAAAAGATCTCAGAAAAACAACTTAAATCTAGTTTTATTATACAAATATTTTTTATGTAAGGTTATTTTAAAAAAATCAATTAAAGAGTAGAGAATAAAAGAAGCACGTAGAAACTTTATTGTGAAGTTGGTCAGTGTTTACCTGCTCAGGTGTGTCTGGAGAATAAAACATATCGGCATCGGGTATGGAGACTGGGTGGCCGTGGTCTTGGTATATATGGTTCATAATGAAAATATTTTACTGATAATATTGGGGATTATCAGAACATGTTCTATCATTAGAACCAATGATCGTGCTTCAAATATTATGTATGAGGATTTTTCTTGGCATGAGTAGTAATTAAGTAATATTATGTTGATATATTTTAAATATTTCCGTAGTCAAATATTTATTGTGTGTGTGTGTGTGTGTGTGTGTATGTGTGTGTATATATATATATATATATATATTAGTATGTGTTATATTACTAATAGAATGTAAAATATTATTAAACAAGATTTATAAAGTGCCAACATTTTACACAGCGCTGTACATTAAATAGGGGTAGCAAATGACAGACAGTGACACAGGAGGAGGAGAGGATGTTTTAAGTTTCTGTCCTTATCCCTAAAATAAATTTATGACTGTGGTGGTCAGTAGGAAGAATTCCTCTTACATTACTGACCAGTGGGATAAATGTTGCCCTTACAGATAGCCAAAAAGATCATTGGTGTCTCCTAAACTGACCTGAGACGTCTCAAACTACTCTTTGCTCAAGAAAACCCTAGGAACCCCTGGAGGAACCCTGGTCTGTGTAAAATATTTTAGGTGTTCGGTTTTTCTTTTTTATTAACTTTGATAAACTTTTAAAGAGTACAGTTTGAGCCATCTCCTCATATTATATAAGTGTGAAGTACGTTATTGGTATTAGGATTTTGTTTTCTTGTCAGAATGTTGTGTTCCTGGTTTTCAGAATTAATACAATTTATGTAGTTTAATATAGACATTAGGATTTTCTTTAGTTGTGTGTACTTTTAGAATGTGGCAATTATTTTAACATTCTCATTAGAATATTAGGTTTTATAAATATTTACTTTTTCCTTTATACACACGCTCTATCTATCGATCGAATTTTTGTGAGCTGGGTGATAAGAAATTTTAGGCTGGTGGAAGCCACTGAATTGTGACCCAACTCATCAGTAACCACCCAAAAACTAACGGGTGGTGCGCCCAGCTAAAAGGGTCTGGGGAGAACACTGATTGAGATATATATATATATATATATATATATTGATTTTTATATATATTTTTATTCTTAAACTGTATCGATAAAGAGCCAACATTTTAGGTAGCACGGTACATTTAATAGGGGTTGCAAATACCATACAGATATAATGACACAGGAGGACCCTGCTCAGAAGAGTTTACAATCTAAGAGACTTGGATTGTTAAACTTTATTAATTATTTCTATATCTTTGTTGGAATTGCCTATGAAGCAAATTTATACATGAAATAATGAAATTACTTGTATAAATTTTGTTAAATAAATGTTTATTATGATAATTATTATTAAAATACATAGACCAGATTGAATAAGAACCACTCATTCTAATGTGACAACAAAAAAAGCATTCTGACAATTAATAATCAAAGAAAATCCTAATACGTATCATATAAAACAGTTTTAGATTTAATTTATTGAATGGGTGATTTTTTTTAAATTTTCCATCTATATTGGTTGGTTCACCTATGTAGCAATATCATTAAAAAGTTGCTTGTGTTTATTAATAATAATATTAGTAATAAATTATTTGTTATTATTTTAATTATTCTTTTATTTTATAACAATCTTGCTATCGCAAGCAATTTTATTTGATAAAATGTCATCTTCATGATAGCGATTTCCCATTTTTCTTCTAAAGAACAATTAAATATTAAGTGGACACTTAAAAATAAAGTGAGTGACTTGCTTACGGACTCAGCCACCCTCAATGTGAGGGACATGTTTCCAATTTATCCTAGGTTCTTGAGTGTTATTTTGAGGATTCTTGAACCCTTCCTAAAAATGATTTAAGAATGGCTTTCCCAAATATTTAGCTAGGATTTACATTTGCTTAGTCTACATGGACGTTTTCCCCAACGTTTAACCTGAGGCTTTTAAATTACACAGAACCCAGGATAATGTGAATCAGAAAATCTAAAAAAGGTGTTTTATTAGTTATGATAGTGAACAGAGCTTTGGCTTTAAAATTCTATTCCTCAGTGGTATATCTTAATCTGGATCTCTAGGTGTAAATCTTTGTACCGCTTTGTTTGCATTAGGAAGCAGGTACAGTTTTTGTAGAAAGTCCCCTATCACTGTGCTGTAAAAGGGGTCATTGCTCTCTGGACTTTACTTGTTCATGATCTGCAGAGTTGTTTCTGGTCTATGACTTTGAAAGTACTCATGCCAGATATCTGTCAATATTGTCCTTTATTCAGTCAGATTTTGACATTCCTGGTCATGATTAGTCACCTATGTAATTTTCGTAGGGCTTCTTTGGTTCCAGCAAGTGTTGGGAATGTAGATCATCATTTGCAGAAACATGGGTCTCCTTAACTGGAGTTAAATGAAAATGTTTAAAAATTGCAAGCACGTGTGATGCAATAAAACTAACTTGTGCACAATATTTAGAATGTACAATAAGCTGCCCATGTGCAACTCGGTGTGTATTCTTGGTGCCGTATTAGATGAGATCCCTCACAGGAGTTGGGTAACTCTGGACAGGCCAATCAAGATGATGGATCTCAAACCCAAGCAAGGATGTAGGCGTGAGGGAAGTTGCAGTTAATCCCATCACCATGGAATGTATCAAGTCATATACAAATTGTCTGAAATGTACTGTCGTGTACCACCCTGGAATGAATGGGTCCTTTGAATGAATGGTGTTTTATTAAAAGGACTGATAAAATGCAAGTAGTGTTAATAAATACTCAGACTGTAGACCATGATTGTGTGTGTCCTTGTTCATAGAGGAATTTCCCCCAAATAAATCAACAAAAGGGCCCTTGAACGCAAGCAGATGATGATAGCACTGACAGGTTCTAGAGTACATTTTGGGTTTCTGCAAAGTGTGCACAACTTCTAATTTTGGGCTAGGTTGAGTTTATATTTTTATGAGTTCATAGGGGCTTTAGCCTAACTTTTCATGAAAAGGGAGCATGGATAGGTGTGAATACCTTGCAAACAGTACTGGGATAATTAATCTGCATATGGTGGGCAGTGTCTTTAGCTTTACCCATACATTACAAGCTAATTGTGCAAACAGATTTATCAGAGCTATGAAATGTACCAGCTTTAGATTTACCAAAACTATTATAAAGACAAACCTAAGCAATCTGCATCTGATCTGACAGACCTTAACATTGTATAGTTGTAGGTAGGTCTAAAGTAGTTATTTTATTTGGATTTTGTTCTGTATATTCTGCTTCAAAGATCTCCGTATAATGCATTTGTTTTTTTTTCAGGTCAGTGATGTCTTCCAACCATCAGATCCGTGTGTTCCCCTCTCCAGCGGAGCTTGCCCTTTCCCTGACACAGCTTATGATCAATGAATCCCAGGGTAAGAGTAGTTTCAGCCTGGGTCTTTCTGGAGGGAGCTTGGTATCCCTGCTCACTCGGGAACTGACCAAAACAACTGGGCTGGATACAAAAGGCTGGAAGGTGGCAATGTGTGACGAGAGGCTCGTTCCCTTCACGGATCCTGAGAGCACGTATGGGGAGTATCTGGTATGTAGCTGTGAACTGTGTATATTGGTTCTGAGTTCACTATAACAAAACAGTCAGGTTACAGATAACTTAAGTTCTGTAAATGCCCATTAAAGTAAAAAACAACAGTAGTACTCTGTAGTAGTACATGATCTGTTGTGCCTGAATGCTTTAGGTTTAAGGATAACGCAAGAAGCACTTTATTTACCTTCATGTCTCCAGAAGACCCTAAAATATAAGGCGTGTTATGCATAATAGCCCATTTTAGCTGGGCGCACCACCCGGCACTTTTCAGTAACCACCCGCCTGCTTTTGGTTGGCTACTAAAAAGTTGGGTGACAATATAGGGGCAGCCTCCTGCTTACAGCACCTTCCATCCCAGCTTAACTCTTCTGCACTCTGTTCCTGTCCCTTCCTAGAGGTCACTTTGTGTGAAAGGGGACTTTACTGTTCCAGACACTGGAAGACGCATCTGTAGGGAATTTGCATTCTTAATCTTTACTAAAGTCTGTCATTAACCCCACAGTTAAACAAATCACTATTCAGGAGTTTCAGCAAAAAGTGATCTTTTCGAAGGGCCTGTGACAGTAGTAAAGTTGTCTGCTCTGGCTGTCATCCTAATTCTGCCACCACCTAGTGAGTCATTGAGTTGGCCCAAACATTCAGGAAAAGACTTTAGAAAATTCCGTCTGTGTCATTCTGTATTGGCAGCTTCAGTTTTTTCGTTTACTTATAATAGGTTCAGATGGGTGGTCCTCCAGCCTTTCTCAGGTGGCTCCCTGTAGTTACCAGCTTTTTAGCTGATGAGAATTTGTTACCTCCGCCAATGTTCGCCAATATAATTTTGATGGGTAGTTCCAACCTCCCCCATTAATATTCTTTAGGGTAACTGGAAAGGCACTACTTGGACATGTCAAGTCACCTGAAGTGAGGGAGCGGTAACCTCCACCACTGCCTGTGTGAACTAGCCCTTATAAGACGTATGGGCACTGCCATTGCTAGTCCCATCCAAAAAATCTAGCTGTCTGGCTTTAATACTACAGATCTGGAACGCATCATGCAGTTAGATCTCTGAAGTCCTTAATTCTATGCCTATTCTAGGTCTTCAAGTATTAAAACCAAAGAAAGTATCACCATGATAGCTAGGGAGCTTAAATTCCCATAAGGCAAGGTGCGCAGTGGCACATTTCTAATTCTCTAAGGACCGGTGTATAGAGATATGTTGCTCATAGCAGAAGTGGTGCTCTCTGGTCCCTGTGATTTGTTTAGCCCTGATTCATTATTGAATAGACTCGGCCATGCCCTGTTTGCAGTTAGTGGTTGAAAAAGCCTTTCTGTGTATATCTGATGTGCATACTCGGCACAAGGTCATGATCAGGGTAGTGCATTCATATGCTTACAGATGGTGCAATAGTGGTTAGTAGGGAGTGCCCTTCTGTTTGCATTAAACGTGTGTGCTAACATGGGTGTCAGTTTCCAGCAAATTTTTGTTCTGGAAGTTCCTCAGTATGAATTATTGAGATTAATTTATTTACTATTTCCCAAAAGGCCATTTAATTTTTTTTTTGTGGGTATGCACCACCCACATCTATCAAAACTGCAGCCATTATCAACTCCTATACTGTATTATATTAAGGAATTGTGTGAAAACAAGTAATGCAATAACCCTATGATTTTAAAGTATACTGCAAATATATTACCAAATATCATATCTGATTTATTGGTAATGTACTTCTAAAAAGTTGTTTTAATTTTCTTAATCTGTATCTTTCATTCAAAAACCTGGCACTTGGTATTGATCGGGAATTAAATAAACCCAATCTTGCTCTTCATCAGAGATCATGTGAATAAGTTCTTCATTGATATGCTTTGCACAAAGTGAGCACAGCATTTAATAAGGAAAGTAATTTAGTGCATATACGAGAATGCACAGGAGTTCAGTTATGCCACCAAAGCTAATAAAGATGAACCCGGAGATAAACAGGCAAAGGTCTCTGCTTAAGGTTTGAGTAAAGTTTTTTTGTTTTAAATTCATCTAAGCTTGAAGCATTTACATTTTCATGTTATGAAATTTGAGTTAAGCATTACAGAAATTACCAGGAACTTTGCAACACAGGAAATTAACATAAAAAATTGGCTCATATGATATGTGAACGTCTGCTGCAGGCTCTTAAAGGAGTCCTGTAAGTCATGCTTAACAAGTAAAAGTCCTGACTGAGCAGACAACTCAAATTATGACCTCAATATGTGTCCTGCTGAGAAGATTCCTTTAGCCCCAACTGACTGATGAGAGCTTGATACTTGGTTCGTATCTCTTTGTAACTGATCGGAATGCAAATTGATTGCAATACTTCCTTAGTTGGTAAAGGTCTGTGTATATCTGTTATAAATCCAAAATATATCAGGACTCAAAACATTGTGTGCCCGCAAAATAACAAACACAACACTATTAATAAATGTTATTACAAATCATCAGTTAACCATAAACAAGATTTTTTTTTTCCTATACTGTTGTGTATGTGTGTGTGGTAATACTCCATATACCAAATATTTACTGCACAATTGTTTATTTGTACACATACGCCTGTTGGGTCAAAGAAGTGGTATAAAAGTCACCAAGATGTAGAGATTTTTTGGTAAAAGACACTTGCCAAAAAATGTACTCCTTGTAGCTTTTTTTTGTCTTGCACTGCACGTTGCATGCGGCATGTGTTGGGTCTGCCTGGATTCCCATCATCTAGACCTGGAAAATGCAACTCCTGCAGATTGCCCATTCCACTGATTTGATCACGATAGACTCTAAGGCTGCGTACACACATTGGATTTGTTATTGGAAAGGATCTGTAATTGGAAAGACAAAAAGATCCTGTACATACAGTGCCATTCTTCTCTATGGAGAGGGGAGAATGACTGAGCAGCACCCTGCTGTGCTCTCCTGCCTTTACTTGTAATATGACCTGATCTGGACAGCAAAGATGACTCCCCTTTAAACAGAACTAACAGAAGTTCTAACATAAAAATATTGCAACAAATCGGGTCCTTTATTCCATGAAGGACAGGGGATGTCCCAAACATCAAACATGTAACAATATGAACAGAACAGGATGCAAATAGGGCAGTTTTTTATATTTAAGGCTATAACAGGATTGTACATATGTAGGAGGATCTGCTCACTGTTATGTATTGCTGCACATATCACACCACAGCCCATAGTGATAAATCGGGCAACTGACTATATATTTGGAACAAATGGCTTTCTTTAGTGTGGGCTACACTAGCTCCATAGCATTTTAAAGCAGTCATTTCAGATTAATTGTTGCTACTTAATGTTAAGCTTCCAACATGGAGCTATTTGCTCTATTTATTTGCACAGCTCTGCTAAATCTAATCACTTTTAGATTGTCACATTTATAAAAAGGCGATCATATTTTGTATTCTTTGCTGTATGGTTTTCACACTGAAGCGGCAGTCAGGTACTCTGTTCGCATCAATAGAAAGCTGATTACTACACTTGAAAGAGGTTTACGCAGCCCATCCGTTTCAAGTACGGCCTCAATGAACACTTTTGTAAAGTTTCTATTGTGGCTAAAGCAATGATCGTGGCGTTTTGAAATAAACATCACTGATCTTTGTGGTTTTCACAAAAGCAGAAAAGTGGCAACCGTGCTGATTAAGTAAAATGGTGATCGCCAGTCCATTCATAAGTCATAATTATGTTGGATGATCACTTCAATATTTGGCAAAATATCAATAGTGTCATTTTCATGCAGATCATACTGATCCCCAGTCTTATAAATGGAAATATTTACCCAGCAAATATAAGTATTTTAGCTTTGTACTACTTGTTTGCATAGATTTTTTTTTTCAGTAACAAATAATTTAATTGTATAAATGTAAGTTTTTGGTTTCCTAGGTATGGGCCATGTTCATTATAGAACTGCTAAAACAAAACACAGCTCAGTTAGGAACAATGCAGTGTAATAAGCAGATTGATACTTGTATCCTCACATTCCGTGTGTGTAGCCACATGTTTAATTGTCATCTGCGCCTGAAGCAGATTAAAGGTTGCCAGTGTCGGGCTGGGGATAGAACAAGCCCTTTCCTAGTGCAGTAACCACAGCCAACCACAATTATACAGACTCTATGCCGTCATCTTCCTCCTTTCATGGTTTAGTTACTGCCAGCTTGTCTCGTGGGCTTAGACCACAGCAGGGAAGGAAGACTCATTGTCCAGGTACCAGAATATGGAGCAGTTGCTAATTCTTTTCTTTAAATACATCCTAACTTTATATATTTTCTTTTCTTTTTTTCTTGTCTCAGCGTCAGCTTATTCCTTCTGAAAAACTTTCAGAGTCTCAGTTCATCACCATTGACCCATCTTTGTCTGTGGAAGAATGTGCAGCTGATTATACCAAGAAACTGCGAGAGGTGAGAAGCCAGCTATGTAATAAGAGATGGGTCTATTTTACAAATATAGGGTACATAATGTGGCTGTAAATGAACAATATGTGCAGCAACACTGAGATTTCAACAGTATGACCTATAACGCCATATGTTTGGGAAGCAGACCCTTTGTACGATAAGTATACACACATCAGCCAAATGATTAAAACCACTGACAGTGAACATGAATACAATTCATTATCTTGTTAGTGGCTCATGGATGGGGCTGGGATAATGAGGCTGCAGGTTATCAGTTTCTTCTTCTTGAAGTTGGGGCTCATTGTAATGGCTAGGTGGGTTAGAGCATCCAAAATAACAGATCTTATGGGGTATTCTTGGTGTGCAGTGGTTAGTACCTGCTGTAAGGACAACTTGTGAATGGCAATAAGTCATAGGGGACCAAGGTTTTTAGATGCACAGTGGGTGGAGGTCCACCTGGGTGATCTTATAGAACCATTTGCTGAAAAACCTAATTGGTAATTTAGAAAAAGGCTTCTGAACAGTAGACCTACATGAACCATGATGCAATAGTGCAAGATGGCATTGTCCAAAACATTTTAGAAATGTGAATGGTTGCAAACATATGCAATGTTTTACCTGGGGAAAAGCTAGCAGCAGGTTGCACTGTATGAAGAAGGCTGGCACAGTTGTGAGCTAAAGCAGTGGCCCCCATCCCATTGAACGTCATAGATCACTAAATTGAGCATGCGCGGGGGATGTATAACTAAAAGGGAAAGAAACTTCTCCCAGAGTGACGTCATGAGGGCAGAACCCATCCACTGTCCCATTGCCAGCTCAGTCCAGGAACACAACCCGCCCACTGCCCTGAGCCTGCAATGTATACGGGAGACTTGGTCCATGGCTCTGGCCGGTGCACCCCCTGAGTCCTTCTCCTGACCCTGCTGGGGGATGCACTGGCCAGGGCTGCATTCCACAGATTGGGGACCACTGATCTAAAGGATCTCTTGCTAATATCCTTGTGCCAAATTGCACCCTCAGGGGTCTTGAGGTGCCAGAGCTATTTTGAAAGGTACTAGGGGCCATAATAGGTAGGTGGTTTTATTAATTTGGCAGGTCAGTGTTTTCTATAAATGTTATCCTTTGTGTATTGGGTCTCTTTCCATGCTGTACATGTGGAAAAGTAACATGCAATTTTTTATTTTTATTTTTTGCAAGTTGCATTAGGTATAACCTATACCCAGATAGCACACATATAAATACATAAACCAATTGATGGATCTAGTAAATATTTCATATTTTGTTTTAGATCTTGCCAGGTAATGACATTCCAGTCTTTGACATGCTGATTTTAGGAGTGGGTCCAGATGGTCACACAGCATCACTATTTCCAGGACATTCTTTGTTACAAGTAAGTGTTGATGCTAATATAAAGGAACTATTGTAGATTAGTGGATATCATTGTTTTCTTGCTATGCTCCTGAGTTTGTTCTTCGTATTTGGAAATTCTAGTAACACAATGAAATTCTAACAGCCTAGGTCAGCTGAAATGATAGCTCTGTAGAGTTGGTAGATTTTAGGTCTATATCCTGGCACGAAGTGAAAGTATGACCTAGTTTGGCTGCTGCAGGCAGAAAAACAGAACTTTCTGATCAGCATTATTTTTGTAAGTTGGCGTCTCAATTACTGAAGAAACAGGATCAGCCTGATGGCCAGGCAGCTAGCGATTCCAAAATGTGAAGTTAGTAATCGTTTTTCATATTTCTTCAGTACAGAAACAATTTCTGAAGACTTTTTCACCCACAGAATGACTGAAGCACTATTTCCTCTTTCCTTGCAGGTAACAGATCAGATTGTGGCGCCGATTTCTGACTCCCCCAAGCCTCCTGCACAGAGAATCACGCTCACCCTCCCTGTTATCAATGCAGCCAAGACTGTGGTGTTTGTTGCCACTGGAGATGGCAAAGCTGCCGTCCTGAAAGTGAGTTGATTATTAAACTATTCTACCGTTTACTTTTTATAGAATAATATAGAGTACTTCTTAGCTACAGCTTTAATAGTAAAAATTTTTAGTGGTCAATTAAGTTGGCAAATCTTTCATTAGCTGCTACATCCTCCCCTCTCCTCCTTTGCTATAGATCCCCCTGAAATATTGCATTGCGTGCGGCTTTGTTTCCCCACACCTTTACATTTATCCTCCTGACGGCTCATTTCTTGTTAGCAGGCAGCATAGCTTGCCATATTCTCCCCCTGACAATTTTATTTCAATGACAAAATTATAAAACAGCATTATGGCCTAATAGCAACATATGGCTGTTTTTAGTAAAGTCCTTTCATTTTTATATATATTGAAAAAGTTTTGGAGGAGTGCCTGGTCACTTGAGTCCTTATATTTTAATATGGACTAAATAGTTTTTATATCTGTAGAATGAAACAAAATCAAGATCTAAAGGTAAGGTATATTTTAGTGTCCTTCAGGTTTACAGTTTGTGTATATTTTAAAGTCAGGTTGACTATCATAAATAGCGTACACTCACTTTAGTTAGTTTGATAAAACAGCCAAATCTAGCTGCGTCATGTTGTCTCTGATGCTGGTGTGATTATGGTTGACCACAAAAACCATGATTGTAGCTATGCTCAGTTCACTAACCTTGCTGCAACTGGGTATGGAACCACTGCAGTTTTCTTACTAGCATTGTGAGCATAACATAATTTCATTTGAACTCTGGTTGTTTTTAGAACTAAAATATTGGCACCGTAGTCTGTGATTGTCATTGATGTCTATATAATATAGTTCAAAAACCATCATTTGTAAGGTTAGGTTGTCTTTAAATTAGACTACTCTCTCCCCCTGTTCCAATGCATACCTCAAAACTGAGAACTTCCTTGTTTACTTCCTGTTAGAAATGCTAGCTCTGCTTGCACATTGGCTTCAAGTGGACCTTTATGAGCCGGTGGTGACTTTACAACCGTGCCCCCCATGGTCCATTGGTCTCTGCAGCAGAAAGTTTCAGGGGGTTTGCTCCAAATTGTTCAGTTCCAAACCTCAAATGGGGCGTTCACTCCATGATTATCAAAGACAAAAAAAAATGTTCACCCCCAACAACTTCGAATTGGCTTGATCTGTCATTCTTTCTCTTTATTGGAATGAATTTCTGCTGTTAGTGATAAGATACCGGTGTCCACCTTTCCAGCTAGACAGCACTTTTTCAGAGTTTGTGGTCCAATTATTTGGCTTGTCTTCTGCACTGTGCGTGTTCACTAGGGTATTTGTACAAGGGACTTGGTGTTTGGGGAAAAATCTACCCTCCCAATTAAAATTTTGTAACTTTGGGCAACCTGGTACTGGTCCAAGCTTTGGGATCCATCAGAAGGTGCTGCCTGAGAAAGTTTGAATATAGTTTAGCGGCACAGCAGTGATGTACAATAATCATCTGGGAGAAACAAACAAGTGTTGCTCCTGGAAGGGATGTAGACTTGATTCCGTCCTAGATAGAACTTCAGGATCCAACCTGTCAAAGTTTTATATAGACAATTTTTGTAGACAACTGAATTGGCATGCATATTTGTTTAAATATAGCATATAAACTTAAGAGAGAGGTTTCTACCCCAGAGATGTTCGGGACCTGTGTAGCAGTAATGCCATATGTGGACTTTCTTCTAGGTTCAACAGGATAGGTATGTGCCCAAGTACAAGGAATCCCTAGCAAAAGCAGTAAAGGTTACGTGGTATCAGTAAAACTCTATGCCCTTAATTTCCTGAAACTTCATATTATCCACAGGAATAAATAGCAGACTTTTTGGTGAACTTCACTGTTTTGGATTGGCCTGGCATATGTGCCATGGGCTCTACCAGACCTTCCAGTTTTTTTTTGTCCCACGAACAAATCTACCACTCTTCTCTTGGGTCACTTAGTATATTGTTACAGCTGTTGAAAGTTCCATAGGGCAGGGCATCTTGGGCAGCACAGTTGGCTCAGTGGTTAGCTCTTTTGCCTTTGCAGCGCTAGGTCCCAGGTTTGAATCTCGGGTCACTATCTGCAAGAAGTTTGTGTGTTCTCTGTTTGTATGGGTTTCCTCCCACATCCCAAAAACATGCAGTGAGGTTCTTTTGGTTTCCCCTCAAAATTGTCCTATGTTATTGATATATAAATGTGGTAGGAGCATTAGATTGTGAGCCCTTTTTTTAGGGACAGTAAGTGATAGTACAATAGTATTTGTAAGGCTCTGTGTATTATGTCGGTTCTAATTAAATACTGTGTAATATTCTCTAATTCTGTAATTTCTAACATGCTCAAGGCTGGAAGGCATATTTTGCTTGGCCCAGGGGCTTTCACCTTAGGAAATTTCTTTCTAGAACAGATTTTCTGCATTTGGATCTAGGCCACTCTGACTCCAAGGGCCAGATTTGTCCTTTTTCTATTCTGGTTCATAAACCATTGGCTTTCCACTGTTTTTGTTCACAGGGTTTCAAATGTGGACCCCTCACTCTCATGAAGTGAAAGTATATTAGAAGCCATCTGTGATATTTTTCTCTTAACCTAAACTGATGTGTCAGAGTGTCTAAGCTGGTAGTTTTATCCTGACAGAAGCTCTTTTTGGTCTTGCACAAGGACAGCGTAGTATTGTGGCATGGAAAAACTTAATTATCTGTAAAAATTACATGTAATAATAAAAAATTCAGAAATCAGATATTTTTTGTTTTCCACTATAAGAACTATGAAAATGTGAAAGTCTTTCATAGGAGCTGGTTCTAACAGATTTAAACCAACCTAATAAAAGCTTTCTGTTTCTTGATGTACTTTTTAAAGGTCAAATAAAATTGGCTACTTGTGTTTGTAGGTAATACATAGTAGAATGTTGTTTGAGGGAGTTTTCTGCTTGCCTTCAAAGGTTTCTGTAACAATACCCTGATGTTTGGGTAATCCCTAAATAGAAGTCTGGTTCTACAGAATGGGAATTCAACTTCTCAATCTGTCTGCCAGCTAATTATTCACTTCATGCAGAAAGAATTATTTCTGCCCTTGTACCATGTCCACCTTGTATTGAGATGTGAGGACTGCAGATAATATAGAGGGAAATGGTGAATTTTACCTAAAGGCACTGAAAGAGCCCTAACTAATCTTGAAGATTAGACCGGACTGAAAGTGATTATGAGAACTTTAAATAACCTCCAGATTAAGGTTAAGAAAGTGGACTTGAGTAGCCTTTCTCTCTTCCTTTTCCATTCCTTCACAAGACCTGCTCTTCTAGGAAATCAATCAATGGTCTACCCTTCTGTAAATTGATTTAAATGTTTTATTTTTCCCTCCCTCTTTCAACTCCTAAGACACTAGTAACATCTATCTTGAGCTCACAAATAGTATTTAACAAATATTACCTATATAGCTGTAATAAGTTTGATCACTATACATATTACATATACAATCTATACATGAATAACATTTCATTCATACATGTACTAGTAGGATATTGTACAAATGTATATTTTGTTATATTTCTATACTGTACATGTATAAATTGCAAAATGTCATTTGTTCTTTAGTGTTACATCTTCAATATATCCCTGAAGAAGTCAAGTGGCAAAACATGTTGGATTACAAGGCTTGTATTTAGTGTAAAATGTTGGCAATTCATTTTATCTGCTGTTGAATTGTCAAATCTGAAATGTGTTGTGTACTGAAAATGAGTCTTGTGTGCCAACAATTCAGTGCATCGATCGTCAATAATGTCAAACTTAATAGAAGTATCTGGAAGCCTTTGTCCCCACATTACTGTGTCATTTACTTTAATGACACAGGACTTAACAATGGTCACTTCTTGCAACAATAATTGTGTGTGTGTGTGTGTATGTGTGTGTGTGTGTGTGTGTGTATGTGTATATATATATATATATATATATATATATATATATATACACAGTATTATACACACACATATTCCACCAGAAATGCATGTTTCTTGTACTTGGCTCCATATTTTGTCAGAAACGCACTTAAAGTTTCAGGAGGGTGTATTTTTTTTTTTTTTTTTGCTGTAAAATTTGATAAAGTACAGTTTTTACCGAGTGACAGCATTTTTTCACTTGCCCCCTCTGATATTATAGGATTTTTGTAAAAACTAAAAATTTGAAGATGAATAAACTACACTTTTTGGCTCTTTCATTTGCTAGACTTTTCATTGAAATTTTTCTTGTCTTTCAGCGTATCCTTCAGGAGGAAGAGTCTGATCCATTACCAGCTGCACGGGTCTCCCCAGTGAATGGTACACTCCTCTGGTTCCTCGATGAGACGGCTGCCCAGCATTTAACGTGCCCTGTGGAGAAACATTCTGTCCTGTAGTGGTACCCTTGGAGCTCCATAATCCGGAGCAGGTTTAGAACCAGAGTCCGGATCTCCCCACACTTCATCCCTGGTGCTGCCAGGGCCACAGGCAGAAGCAGAGAGCCGGACAGAGCAGAGCTACAGGTCAAAGTCAAGACAAGCAAAGATTAGCTAGTGTCACACCACATATACTACAAGCAGTGACTGCACACAGTATACTGATGGATATGGATGCAGTAGCTTCCAGGACCAAAGAGTTAAAGCCACGGATGCACAGACTCAACCACCAAAGCCACAGAACATGGACGAGCACCAAAAAAGGACCACAGAAGTAGAGATATGTAGCCAGAGATGACTCCACATGACCATCACTAGAGCCTGAGACTTTTCCTTAACCAGAAGACCACATTCTAAGCAGAACATGTAGCTTAAAGATCTGCCCAGCATCCTCACCATCCATATTCTTGACTCTGCCCGTTGTACCCTTAACGATCTGTCCCCCTCTCACATCTGCCTCCCGTTAGGATCTGCTCCTGACAACCTGAGGAGCCACAACTTCCAAAATGAATTGCACTTTCAAGATATCACATGGCTACGCTGAAAATAAAATGCCAATTCGTTCACTTCGTGTGTTTTCTTGTTGATATGCTGTATGATATGGAAAGTATTGTAGTGAATAGAAATAATGTAATAGCCCATTGCAGTCACATTTCACCTCTTGGCATTGTTCCCATGGACATCACCTTGTAGAGAAGTGTTTGCAGCAAGCCTTTTTCAAAGCATGTGCAAGGTCTTCTAAGCCTTAAATGGATTTGGTGATGGCTTAAAATAAAACTCTAGTTCCAGATTGGAAATCTTACCTTAATGTGAGTGTGGACGGGCACTTAGAGCAACTGTATGCAGGCTTATTTTATTTCATATAGTGCCGTAAACATAATGGCTTGTTTAGGGTTTCGGACAACTTCTTGCAGGATGAAACCCATGCTTACAAGGCCTTCACAGTATGAGGGTTTTTGGGGGGGAGAAATATCTGTAAAAATTTGGTTGATGTAAATATTGCCAATAAGGGTTATTCTAGAATAGAATTTCTAGACTAGATTCTAGTCTTGCTTTGAGGGGATAGGGGAGACTTTGGGTTAGTTTGGTGAATGAACTGATCAGGGCTACAGCCCTTTTTCCTGAAGGGAGGGGGACTGCTTTGAAGTCTTAACCCTGGGTTTCACATACAGACTTTCCAGACCTCATTCTAGTTTAGGTAAGGAGCTGATTGAATTTAGGAAAGTTGGCCAATCATTCCATAGCATGTGAGCTAGCACATTGGCACTGGTTTTAGATCCCTGCTAATTCTTCATTCTACCAGGGTAGGGGGTGGCACTGAGACCTGTTCCATGTTCTTTTCCACCATGAACCTTGCTTCTGCTCTGCAAAGTCATGTGAACCCCTAGGATTTGGTCTTTTCCTGCTATAGTGCGGTGCAGAGGAAGTGAAACTGCAGACAGATCAGTGTTGGCTTATCTGAGATAAAAAAACAGAAACAAAATTGTACTAAGTTTTTCAAGGTTTTATTACTCCACTCAATTTGTGGATAATATATTATTAAACAGGATTTATATAGAATACCATATTATGCAGCGCTGTACATTAAAAAGGGTTTGCAAATGACCGATATGGATAGTGACACGGGAGAAGGCCCTTCCTAGAAGACCTTACAATCTTTGGTTAAGTTAACCATTAATCTCCCAGTTACCTTGAGATTTTTTTGGGCCTTGTGCCTATGAGAGGAAGACTCTGTTAAAATGTGATCTACTCCCACTGACATTCTGTATCGGTGTCCATTTAACAAAGCACCTACCATAGTAACAGATACTTCAAGAATGTCCACAAGAATTGAGACCTTGTTTAGATCCTTGTTTCCACTTTTTCCATATTATCTGTGATTTTTGCTTTTTTTTTTCCAAATTCTTGAGAATTAGGCTAAAAGTCCTAAATTAAAACCATTTGTTGTATGATATCAGTTTTTAATTATGCGGACAGGGCAATTGGCCAGAACCTTAAATGTGAAACAAAAAAAGTTGACTTTCCTTGCGTGTGTATGTGTTTTTATTAGAGCACAGAAGGGGGTAAAATCCCAATTGGGGTATTTCTTTTTTGCTCCTTGTTATGGGATTTCCCTTGATATCTTGTCCTGAAGACATAACAGGAAACTTTTCCAAAAAAAAGTTTTGCATCGCAGAGCAGATATCCCCGTTCAGGAGTTTTCTCTCAACTTTTGCTAGAGATATTAAGAGTTTTCCTCGCTTTCTTTGTGAAAAGGGTCAACAAGACAAATAAAATCTGCAGGGACACAAACTGCAATTTTAAAACTTTATCAATGGGTTAGGGTTTCCATAATTTATCCAAAACATAAAGGGAACATTTTTGTTTACTAGATACCCTTGACGCTCATGGCCAGCTTAGGTGTCCTCTGTCTTTAGCACCTCATCTGTGCCAAGATCATCCAAGGAGAGATCCCAGCCAAACTCTGCGCTCCCAAACCGTCATAATCCTCAGACAATGGCATGAAGGTTCATCTGTACTTTCCAAAGTTCCTTATGCATATCTGGAGAGCATGTGTCTCTGGTATATGGGTGACTTTTTGGGGGATACAAGTTGTTTTTTTTCACTCCCATTCTCCGCCATGATTCTTGGTCCAACATTCACTCACTGGGTGGAAAATGAAGATTTGAATAACCATGAGCTGTGTTTCAATGCTCACCAGTGTGAAGGGCTCCTAGCTTGGCCTGGACGCCATAATTTCTAATACTCTCCAGCAATCTTCCCATCGCCTCGCCATCTCCTCCACAACCACTCAGCTCTTCTCCGAACTCTCCACCTACCTGGGATTTCCCAGAATTCTGACTCTATTCTGTATAACATAACCATTCACTATTCAATTTTTTGATCATTTTTGATTGATTCATGGATGAAAACTCAATTATATAAAAAAGAAAATTGTCCATAGATCATTTTCACCAATATTTGGATATCAAACCCACCAGAAATTGATTAGGGAAAGCATAGATTATTAGTTTAATTTTATTCTGATCATTTCACAAGTGAATATGACGGAGCCGTGTTTTTTTTTTGTTGTTGTTTTTTTCATGGTTGATTGCACAAGAAATGCTGAAACCGTTCATGTTGCAATTTCTTGGCCAAAGTTAGGAGAAATTCTGCAGATTTGTGTGAGTTTGCAGAAGACTTTGGAACTGATTGGTGGGATTAGTGGTATGAAGGTGGCCTTGGTGAATATGTGGCACATTAAATGCATTTGGGGGGATTTTTCTGATTTTTGCTCCCCTTCCTAGGTGTGTGTGCCCCCAGCAGTGCAGGTTTTGCTTTTCTCTGGGTAAGCCTTTGCTTTGATTCTTTATACAATGTCTCCTTTATTTGTAGTGACATTGAAAGAAATATAAGATGTTTCCAATATCCAGAGAAAGGATCTCTGTGATCATTCATCAGACAACAGTGTGACAACTTTTTAGCCACGTGTACCAGGCTGGCCAATGAGAAGCTGGCAGTGTGATTAGTGAATGGGGGTCTTGTACTCCTCTCCTCCTCCCCTACACTGGTTGGCTGCGCAGCTACAACGTGTATTACGGCTTTGAGTTGGCAGTGAGCCTATCCCTTTAAGAGGTCTCCCGAATGACAGCTCGCCTTCCCTTTAAGTCTTCGAGTCGGAGGAGAAATATTGGCCGACTTAAAGGGAGCGCCTCACTGGCTGCCAATCGCTGTTATCTGTGTCCGCTGACGCCGCCTCTCCTTTAATCCATCGCTCCGCTCAGGGATTTGTAGTCGGAGGGCAGAAAGTGAGTGAACCGGCTGAGATGTCCCCGAGGTGCTGGGAGTTGGTGCGGCGGCTGTGGCTGCTCTTTGCCGTGCTGTCCGGCCTCGGTGCCGCCTATTTCCCGGAGGAGCGCTACAACCCGGAGTCCCCGCTCCGGAGGCCCACTGTCCTCATCTCCCTGCTGGCCAGGAACGCCGAGGGGTCCCTACCAGAGGTGCTCGGGGCACTGGACCGGCTCCGCTATCCCAAGGACAGAATCTCATTGTGGTAAGGAGAGGCCGGGGGTCCGGACCGAAGGTCGGGGGGTATGGGGGAGGTTACACCCGTGGCCGGGGCAAAGAATGGGATGGGGGGGTCATCTAATATTGCCATTGCTATCATCTGTGGTGGGTTATAGGGGTCCACCAAGGTATGGGGCGTATAGGGGTCCTCTGGGGTCCAGCAATGAATGGGGCAACTTGTGGTCCAGCAGGGGCTAGGGTAATAGGGGTCCTCTGTGGTCCACCAATGGATGGGGGGATTTAGGGGTCCAGCAATTAATATGGGTTATTAGGGTCCTCTGTGGTCCACCAAGGGATGGTGAGTATAGGGGACCAGCAATGGATGCAGGGTATAGAGGTCCTATTTGGTCCACCAATGAATAGGGGGATATAGGGGTCCTGCAATGGATTTGGGGTATAGGGGTCCTCTGTGATCCACCAAGGGATGGTGGCTGTAAGGGGCCAGCAATGGATTTGGGGTATAGGGGTCCTCTGTGGTCCACCAATTGATAGGGGGATATAGGGGTCCCCTGTGGTCCACCAAGGTATGGGGGTATAGGGGTCCAGCAAGGGATGGTGGGTATAGGGGTCCTCTGTGGTCCTCCATTAGATGCGGGAATCCTGTGGTCCAGCAGGGGATAGGGTCACACAGGTGTCTCTGTCTTAAAAATGCAGATGGGCGTCTTTTTGGGAGGTGCGCTATAGTGGCATGGATATTCTCTATAACAAGGTTATATTGGATCCTCTGTGGTGGCCCAGCCAATGAACAGGAGTATGGGGGTCATCTGTGGTCAAGCAGAGGATGAGGTTATATGAGCCCTTTGTGGTTATATAGGGTTGGGAGGGGGGAGGGGGGTATTTCTGGGGTAGTTTTTAGTCAGACTGCCCATGGGACATAGGTATCCTCTGGTACAAGGGTAAATGGGTTCCCCTATTTACAGGTAACAGGGTCATAGCGGGGAATCTATGGTTTGGCTAGGGACCAGGTAATGTGGATCATCTTTGGTCAGGCAGATGAAGGCAGAGGACATAAAAGTTCTGTGTGGTCCGTCAAGGGACAATGTCAAAGATGGCACATTTGTGGCTGGGTACCATAGGTGTCATGTCTGGGATGAGATGGGTCATTTGTGTGAAATCTGTGGCTGGATGATGGTATAGGTGTCACCTATGATCAGAAAGGTCACCCCGGGATGGTTCTGTAGGACCTAAAGGTTTCATCTGTAGTCCTGCGAAGATAACTGTGTGGATGATATAGAAATAATGTGGCCAGAGCAATTAGAACAGAACAATGAGCTTGGAGCAGGACCCATCAGGGACAATATTATGGTCTCAGCCTATAAAGTCCCCATTGTGGGGGCCAGAGGTATTTCTATGAGTGGAAGTGATAGGGCTTGAATTCGTGGGCTCCGTTTTTGGTAACGCTCACTGCCCTGTTATGTTGGTCCATTGGTTTTCATATTGTCAAGTCATTGACCCAGAATTGATGTTAGATGAGGATTCTTGGCTTTCCATTGAGTTTACTAACGTCTTTCAAACATTTTTTATTCACTTCAATGTTGTTATATCTTATATCCGTACTCTTTTCTAGTTATGGATGGCTTGAGAAGTGTAAAACCCTAATTAGGTTTTTATTGGTGTCTTTGTGCCCATTGGGGGGAAAGTTCTTCGTCTGTGTCCAGTTGACCCCTATATAGCTGGGAAACCCAATTTATAGTTGTCACCACACCAGGAATTGGAAGCTTTCCAAAAAGGACACCTGTGCCAAAAAAGACTTCTAACTTCAGAGAAAGTTTCCTATCTATGTTGGACAAGAAGAGAAATCTCCCCAATGGGACCTCTTTCCATTCCATATAGATTAGGTTCCTCCTGACCTCCAATGGTGTCTGTAGAGGAGGAGATTGCATGGAGTTCTTTGGGACATTCTCCATCTGTGATTTGTTGGTGCTGAGATTGTGCCTTACATCTATTAATGGAGAAGTTATAGTTCTGTTTTTATTGTGAATCCTTTTATGGGTGATGAGTAGGATGGAGTGAGGAACTCATGGCGGGGTGTGGACACATCTTGAGTAGGGTGGGGCGGACATTTTTGTAGGAAGCTCTGCTGTGTCAGCCAATCGTTCTCTCTGATTCTCTCACAAGTTTACAATTACGGTTTCTTTGCACCCTGGAGAATTCGTTTCAATTTGTACTCAGTCATAAGTTATCTTCCGGGCCTTGTGTGGGATGGAGCAAGTAGTCTGTGTCCCTACAGCATTGGATTGTTCCCATTTATATCTCACCCTGATGAGGCCTCCTCATCCCACGCATGGGAGCTCTGCAGAACACTCCGTGTTTTATATAAATGTATATATTTTATTATAGACCTAGTTTTGCTCAGCTTTCAGAAAGATCTGAATCCAGTCTCTGTACTGTGAATTCCTCTCTTTAATTTCCCTTTTTATACATATTTATACACTTATATGAGCAAGCCAAACTAAAGATACAAGGGCTCCTATGGTGGGAAAGAATTGTTCTACTACAAGCGATCTATCTGAGATGAAATCTTTTATTTGGGGCTCATTTGTCACCTCCTCTATTGTATCTTTCTGTAGAACGTTCAGTACTCTTTGTAGACCTCCGCTTGGTTCTTTAAATGGTCTGTTCACCAAGTAAAGATATTTCAGCTATACTCAGTCCTTTATAATTTGCTCCATATATCTATCGGAGTCCCTGATAGCAATTTCACCCACCGTGGCCCCAGCTTGGTTTTTGGCATTTACAGTCCTTGTGTTGTATTTGTCAATCAATAAAAGTGGGCGCTCATAATGATCACAGGAGATGTTCAAACCTGGAAACTGAACACCAAAATCACTGCTAATGTTAGAGTTCTGGTGTTTGCGTTTTGGAACATTAGGGGAAAGGTTGATCTGCACTTGGCTGGCCTTGCTGCTCTCTGATGATCTGAACACAAGGTCCGCTTTCCTGTGATCACTGAAACATAAAAACTATTGTTTCAGAAGAAAGAGCGGGCTGTGTTGTTTATTAGAACAAAACTGTGCAACTTTTGAGTAGGTGAACGTCTACTTTTTTTGACTATCATGAGACCCCCCTTCTTTTGATTCCCCCACGTTCCTCTGTTCTTAGTGGGTCACTGACCTGTAATAACTATACAGGCAAGTTAGAGATTCACTGGTTGCATGCTTGATTTTCTTGTAAATCCTTTCATAGTCTAGCTGGAGGATCTCTGTCAGGTGTTTTTCTTATAGTGCCGCCTTTGCATTCTGAGTTTGAAAGGAAGGGTATTCTTGCTTTTACTTGTGGTCTCTAAATTACTGAATTGAAGCATCACAAATGAAGTAATATTTTCTGAGGCCAGAAGTGTTTATGGAATGTTGTTAGCCCTTCTAGTCTTCAATATTTTATTGCTGGCTGCTTGTTTCTATATATGGTTTACTCTCAATCTTCCATTAGCTTCTCTTGTGTACCATGGAAGGTGACCCCCCCCCCCCCCATCTTGTCCACTCCTTTGGAAACAATCTTATACAAAATATTACACTGTAATGCCACAAGAGTATTCTTTTATATCCTCTTTGTAAATTCCACTAATAGGTTGAGTCTTTTTTATATATCAGTTTCCATTATACTTGTTATCTTGTTTTGCACAAATACAGGTGCTCTTTTAGACATTTTCCTTATGACTTAATGCTTTAATATGTTTTGATGACCCTGTTGGTTGTCAGGCCTCCATTCGCATTTAAGCTGGATTTTTTTTATCTGAAAGATGTTTTTCATGGTTATATCTCTTTATTTTGTATTTTATTGGTTTTACTTATCACTGTCTGCTCTTCCCCAGGGTTGCCACCGATCACAACTTGGACAATACAAGCAGCATACTACGAGAGTGGCTCATCAATGTCCAGAGTCAGTACCACCATGTGGAATGGAGACCACAAGAGCATCCCAGGTAACAGAACAGACTCATAGGGCTCTAGTTATTAAACAGGAAATCTGACATTCCCTTGGGGGAATGGTCCAAGTACATGTGTTTCAATGACAGTAATTGATTCCCATCAATGTTTAAGGGAATATCGGATTCCCTGTTTTAAAAATAGAACCTATAGTAGACTAGTCATACTGACGGACACCTGTATGTAGACATGTAGACTCAAGCAAATGCTGGAGACATCAACTGCCCGGCTAGCTCAGTCGGTAGAGCATGAGACTCTTAATCTCAGGGTCGTGGGTTCGAGCCCCACGTTGGGCGAGTAGATTTTTTCCTATTTTTTTTTAAATTTAAAAGGTTTTTATGAAATGGAAAATTAGGTGATTTACCTGACTGTTTATGCAGAAAGGATTCACTAACTTTAACTATGGAGGCAAGAAAAAAAATTTGCATTTTCAGAAACCATTTATCTTTTGTGTTCTCTGCATTGTTTTACTGTAAGTGAAACAATGGTTACACAAACACAAGAAAGAACTTATTGTTCTCCTTAAGTTCCTAAAAACTCCAAAATGTATGTACACCCTTCTTTTTTTTAACTTTTAAATAAATAGTTCAAGGATGGTGTTATTTATGTTTGATAAAAATAACTGATTCTGTGAGCCTATAACCTTTTGTACGTGGCAATATTATTTCAGGCATTTTTTATCAGCCCAACTCTGATCTACAGAACACATATTATGTAGAGACAGAAGTGTTCTGTGTGTCTAACACTTCCTGTCCTAATGTGACAATTCTGGTTTCATTAGATACAGTGAGTGGTGTTGTCACCTTAGGACAGGACGTTTATTAGAAGTTTAATGATCACCAGGTAAAAGTAAAGGGAGTCTGGAAAACAAAATAATACAGCCACTACATATAATGAATGTACGTTTTACTATATCATGTTTTGGATACCTATACAAAGGTCTCTTCTCCCAAATTCTCCTTATTAGCATCTGAACTGACTTTATTCCACGAAATAATATACTATTCAGTAGCCATAGCAGCCAGAACCTTTATCTGTATACATTCTGATTTCTAGTTGTATCCATACCCTGTGCACGACTTTATTTAGAACAATTATACCATGGACCTGAAAGCCTGAACTCTTTTTGGTTTTATATGCACTTTAGGCTGGTTTGCACCACAGCTTTGGTTTTTACAGAATTGGAACTTGCACAGTTGGCAGCAAGCAGCAGTGAGTGTTGCTGAACCGCTCACTGACACCCCACTAATTTTCTATTGGGCTGCTGCAGGTTGAAGCTACATATAGCCCCAGCAACAGTCAACTGACACAATGAAGTGGTAGCCACACCGCAACCTGCTGTTCATCTCCCCATTGAGGAGGGACCTGATAGATACTCTTATCCCTTCCCCATTTTTGTAATAAAAGCATGTTGTAAATGTGCACCCACTGGAGAGACCTTCTTTGTGTTAAAATACCTGGACCTTACATACGGAGTGTCACTTTCTGTCCCCATACTTTTCCAGGGACCATCAAAGTGGGAGAACCTGTAATAGTTACCTCTTTCTCTCTCTGACAACATAGTTGGATACTCGGTGCTCATCACTGTTTACTCTGTTTAGTCAAAAACCTTAAGAGAGTTATAACTCCCCCCTCTCTCTCTTATCCAAAAATGTTTTGTAGATGCCCTTTATTACTGGTTTTGCTTTCTGCATTGCTGTGATGTCAGTGTCTCAGAATCGGTGCTATAGACATCCAGACAACTACCATTTTCAGAGAGGGAGCAATAGTAGCCTCCATGCTTTTTACTTGAAAGGTATCCTTTAAATCCTGTTAGGCTTGATCATTCAGCCTTAAAATGTACGTGCAGTATGCCTGCCTATTCCAGCAATGCGGTGTCTTTCTTTTGTCTTCCCCTCAAAGCTATGTAGATAATACGTGTGCAGCTGTCCTGGCCAAACTCTGTCCTAATCAAACACAGGATTCAGCTGTTCATGAGAAATCCCCTCCAAGTATGAAGGAGCATTGAGTTCTATATAATCCCAGAGGTTTTGTTCCACTTTTGCCATGCACGCATTTATGTGACACAACACACATCCTCTCGTCTTAGGAAATGCCTTTGTTTAGCATTTTACTTAACATTAACCCTTGGATTGCATGCCTCTCTATAGTATTCTGTATATCCCATGGTGATCCCACTAATCATTTTGTCTTCCTTAGGTGGTTTCAGGATGAGGAAGGGCCCAAGCATTGGTCTCAATCTCGCTACGAATATGTCATGAAACTTCGCCAGGCGGCTCTGACTTCAGCGCGGGAAATGTGGGCAGACTACATCATGGTATGGGAAAGTTATGCATACAAGCTGCTTCATGGGCTTTGTGCTGGTCTGTGAGATTTCATAAGAGTTGGAGGCTTGTGCAATAGCTTTATTATATGCAAGTTTTGCAGTTTAGATGGACTGTTACTGGGAGGAAGGAGACAAACTGCTGCAGGTTTAAAATGCAGACCCCTAGCGATGCTCATATTTCCAGCATAATGTTTTCAAGACCAGATCATCCTAACCCAGGGGTCTGCAACCTTTACTATCAAAAGAGCCATTTTGCCCCCTCTTCCACTAAAGAAAAATAGTCTGGAGCCGCAAAACATAACGCAACTTATAAACTTTTAAAAGCTTTATTATTTTTTTAATTTTACCTGTTACAACAAGTGTGCATGTGTAGGCCTACTTTGAAATAAATTAAACACTGAACTATGCCCCTAGAAGCCTCCAGCTTCTAACGTATCATCCTGTTACATTAGCTGGAGGCTTCTAACGTAACAGGGTAGATTTTTTTGATGAGCAGAGTTCTTTATGTTCTGACGATGCCTTAGCGATTACATTTTAAGGGGTGTTAGCCACAGGTGTCCCTCATTTGCAGCTTTAATTTTGTTCACCTGGATGCTTCCAGCAATGTGTACCAGGGTAGATTTTTTTGATAGGCGGAGTTTTTATGAATTTTTAGGAGGTGTTAGCCACAGGTGTCCCCCACTTGCACCTCTAATTTTGTTCACCTGTACCCCCTTCCTGTTCCAGAGAAATTGGGGTTCAGGTGCCTCCAGCAATGTGTAACAGTAGATTTTTTGGATGGGCAGAGTTCTTTATGTTCTGATGATAGCCTAACAATTAAATTTTAGGGGGTGTTAGTCGCAGGTGTCCCCCACTTGCACCTACATTTTTGGTTTTGTACATCTCCCCGTTCCAGAGGAATTGGGGTTCAAAGGAGGGGGATGTCATTGTACACACCCATTTGTACACGCTCCGTGGTAGATTTATTTCACTGGTAGATTTTTTTCATTAGAACACTGGATAGGGAATCCCGCTCCTCCGCAGTGTCTTGGGTGGAAGGGGATCCCCCATCAGAGATCTCCCAGCGGCAGCCGAAGGGAGCCACAACAAGGAGGCTGAAGAGCCGCAGGTTGCAGACCCCTGTCCTAACTGATACAAATTTTGGGACTTATATTGCTGCATCTTGTCTGTTGTTTTCAGCCTCTGATTGACTAGTTAGCCTGCCCTTCATAGTAATGGGCCAATTAGAATGTGTGGAGCTGGGGCTTGGTAGCAACTGCTGACACCTCCCAGGAGGGGCAGGGTTTTCTGCCAAGACAAAAGGGTTTGACGGGCTGGTGCAAAACTGTGCACGTAGGTGCATTCATTACATTCAAATGTGTGTCCCCTTTCCACCAGTTACAATCTAAAATCAATAAAAAAAATTTGGAAAACATGCATTTCAGCCAATAGCTTGTGGTTGATATCTCTTAATTCACTGGCCATGGGCTACTATACAGCATAGATTAATGGGTGTGTTAGTTGAATATAATTAACAGGTCCTCAAAAATAAATGCCCACCAAAATGGTAAACTAATAAAAGCAAGAATCTGCTGCACAACGTAATAAATACAAAAGCCACGTCAATGATTTTGTCTCATACTAATTTATAAAGATTGGGTGTGCTTTGTTGTGTGGCAGATACTTGCAAAGTACATTTATTCTCCTTTCTAAAGTTACTGAGCTTTGCTCTGCATGGTAGAATAAGCCTTATCACTTTGTTGGTACTTTTAGGCATCATTCATATAGGTTTTTGATTTATATCTTTATGCAACTTAAGGGAGCTCACATGAATAGAACTTTTTACTGCTAGTTAAAGTTTAAAAAATCCCTTCTGAGTTTTGGATTGAAATGTTTCTGGTCACATTAACCTGGACGGAGTGTCAGTGTGGATCTAAAAAGCTATGCAGGTGTTACATCTCCGCATGAAGACCACATAAAGAATGTTTTTAGGCTGGGTGTGAACAAGCTGTATGCGGGTGGTGGCCCTTGTGTTGGGACCCAACTCCACACCCTTGTGTTGGGACCCAACTCCACAGTAAGCATTCAACAGGTGGTTACTGAAAATTGCCAGGTGGTGCAACTCAAAGGGTCTGGGGATAAGACTGTACGCAGTATAATGCTAGCTGGGCTGCAACACTGAGCAGAGACCAGTACTGGGATTCAAAGTAGTGAAGTGTTTGCTCTGACCAACTCACAAACTCATGCTGTTTAGCATTGTTATAAGTGAAATATTTACCTTGAAAAGAATATAAGGATCCCATGTCGGGCAGACAGCTTCTGAGTCCTACAGTCACATTTACTAGCGTTAAAGCAAATCCATTGTAAAGCTTAAAAAATAAACATATATAGGGATAGGATAGTGGTTTGTTCTAATGACTTTTATTGCCTTACCTGCTGCAATAGTGTTGTGTAAATGTTCTCTGCTATCCCATTGCAGGTAGGGGGAACACTGACTCTGTCTATGTAGGTTGATTTCCATAGTGACTGAGGTATAACAGTACGTGTAAAAAATAGAAATGCAGCAAGAACAATCAAAGGGTTTATGTTCATATTGGGCTCATATCTACAAAATACAAAAGTTTGGGACAACAACCTTAATAGATGCATATGAAGCATAGTGTATAAAATAACCATAACCTGTATAAAGTTTAAAATAACCTTTTTCTAACTAGTAACCTTTCCCTTTGTTTCAGCAGAATTGTAAAGCAGTTATAGTAATGAAATGATGGCTGCTTGCTGCAGGTTTCTGCACTTGGAATGTTATTCTTCTATGTGCAAGGCTTATACAAGGATGTGGAATTGTCTTGGCTTCTACAACCAGCAAAGCTAGAACAAACGTATATGTTGACTTGATGGTGATAGCACTGAGATTGTTATAATTATATGCAGCAAAGTGGACTTATCGGCAGGTTTTTATTAGGTTTGCTGCAGTCTGTAGAATTACCCATGTTGCCAACATAAATGTTTGTAAATTGTGCTTCTGTGGTCATCTTTTGGACCCAGGCATCACAGGTTTACATCATTTATGGGCACCAAAGATTATCACTATATAAGTAATGGGTAAATGTGCAGCATAAAAAGACAAGTTGTGGAAGGGGGAGTTCTGTTCTAGCATGACTGTGCCCCTAAGCACAAAGTAATCTCCATAAAGATGCGGTGTGAAGGGAATTTGTGTGTCCTCCAAGGAGCCCTGACCTGAACACCCTTGGGATAAATTGGAATATCCATTCCAAGGACACATCAATACCTGACCTTATAAATTCTGCCTCGAGCGATTGGAATGTGTCCATTCAGCCATAGCTCCTTATCTTATTCTGTAAAATTCTACCTTCCAGCAATTTAAAAGCTTTAGATATTTATGAACAATACAGATAATATGGCTTTAGACCCAACACTGGTGGAATGTTCACTGGTATTAGAGGTTGGTGTACAATTTTTCATCCACTTTTTAAAAGTATTACAGATCACATTGTGGCTTACATTCCACATTTTGCTTGACATGGACATTTTATAGATGACCTTGCACATTATAGAACTGTGTAACAGTATCAGAAAATGTTGTGCATACACTGTGAATGTTGGTTTCCTTCTCGAATGCTTGCTGCAAATTACGATTTTTGCCTCTAGAGGCCTCGCAAGTATTTTCGAAAGCTGATACTTTTAAAGGAAGTGCTATTTTCATTTCATGAGGATAGAAGAAACTGTAACCAGACTGTCTTCATCTAGATAGATATGTAGTGGTGGGAAGTAGTGATGGTTTCAAAAGACAGAAGAAGACGGGTAGGCAAGTTTGAAAAAATGGGTTTTGAGCGCTCTTTTAAATGAGCAGAAAGTAGAAGCAAGCCGAATAGGATGAGGGGGACCACTCCAGAGAGTTGGGGCAGCTCTAGAGAAGACTTGGAGCCGTGCGTGTGATGAGGTTATGAGTAAGGAAGTCATTATTAGGTCATTGGAGGAGCGGAGAGAGGGGCAGGGGGGGTATTTTTTTTTTTTTTTACCAAGTCAGAAATGTTCCCAGAACACCTGATATTTCAACAACTGTCTTCCCATGGGATTTCATGTGCAGTAAATGTAATATAGGCATGTAAAAAAAGCACCTTTTGTAGACATCCAAGGTGATGGGACTCTTGGGCACCAAGAGTTTGAATGTAATGTTGGGTGTGCTAGCAAGTTGATTCTTTTTGGATTGGCCAACTTCCATGACAAGTTGAAAGCCCCATTGCAATTAAATAACTTTTACCGTTTCTTTCATAAAAAATGTATCAAGTCAATTACGGAATTTTTATGTTGTTTTAAAGTTGATGACAAGTTCTCTTTAAAGCATATCTAAGCTTAAAGAAAAAGTTTAATCTTGAGGATACCATTAAAAAAGTTGCCCCTGATGCATCCAAATACATTGCAGTGTCCTGAAGAAAGTTCTTCCTGATACCTGGACGTTGCCTCATTTATTGTGCGTCTTTATAACTTGTCCATACAGTAGATGTCCTGTTACCACTCGCCTGATGTTATGGTGTCACTGACTTGTAAAGGCATTTTCCCCATAAACAAGGATGCATGGAGCAAAGACTTTGTTTGCTATGGCTGGTGTGACCAGCAAGAAAACCATGTTTTAAGGGCTTTCTCTGTGCTTTAAGCACTCCTCATCACTAGTGTGACGTTATTAATGGACCAGGATTGTGTGGGTTGAAGGTATTATTTTTTTTTTTTTCTAAACAATCAATCAGATCCTCTGCTTCATACAAATACAGACAAAAGAGTATTCTTTAGTCTGTATAGTAGAGAAGGGGGCATTTTTGTAATGGCATCTTTAAGGTGGCCCTCTATTGAAAAGGTAGCTGCTATGTTGATCATCAGATTTTTGTAATTTCTGAGTCCCTGACCTGGAGCACTTATGGGATAAGGAATGCAGAGGTCACTTTCTTCATGTATGTTCCAAGTCTGTGCCTCAAAGCCAACAGGGAACCAGAGGGAGGTCTGTAGGGGCAGCATGCATATTTCCTTTGCTAGGAGAGCAGCAGGCATCTACTATTCTGTACATTGCAGTCTATGTAGTTTATATACAGCTTTTTGCAACTCATTTATAGATTTATTTCCTTTTACTTTTTTTAGTTTATAGACGCTGATAATTTGCTGACTAACCCAGACACCCTTAATCTGCTAATTGCGGAGAACAAGACGGTGGTGGCCCCTATGTTGGAGTCTAGGGCAGCCTACTCCAATTTCTGGTGTGGAATGACAACCCAGGTGAGTGGAAAATGGTAGAAAAAGTCAGTCTCAATCCTTAACTCCTATGTGTGAGTTTTAAACTAACTCCATAAAAGATTTCAAATGTTCATGTTCAGTGAAATAATCAGGTGCACCCCACTAACAAAGTATGTTCAGAGGCATCCTGTTTGGTGTTCATGAACCATTCATGAAACCGACAGATGGCCCTACATGCTTGGCATACACTTTAGTATAATAAAAAAATCATAGTTGAATCCATAACCGCAAATAACTCCAAAGCATTTTCCATCACTGTTCCCCACAGTTGGTTTAGGTCACATTTCAGTAAATATCACATTGTTCCAGAAGGTTCTTTCCTGCATTTTCAACTCTTTTTGAACTTCAAGGACATTTTTAAGGCACACCGCCCATGCAGTTTTAGTTGGTGTAACCAGTTGCTAATTGCAGATACATGTACATTACCTGCTTATCCCAAATGTATTTTTTTTGGGCAATCTCTAGCAAAACTCCAACATCCCCAACCTTTCTAAGCACCTATAATGATCTCTCTTAATCCTGGTATGCTTATACAACACGGGTCAAAAGCAAACGCAACACCAAAACCTCGACCTGTTCCACCAGCATATTTTCTAAAGCATAGGTATTCAAATCTGGAACACCTGATTTTACTTGTATGTACAGTATTTGAAGTGATGCTATGTAGGGTGAACATATTTTCTGAAGATGGGCAAATCATTTTTTGTAGTTTAGAATATAAATGAGGCAGTGTTTGAAAGAAGATTTAATATTTGCTTGTTAAAAATGCTAACAAAACCTCACATTTTCAATGAAGTGTGCTTGATTTTCCACATGACTCTGTACACTATCTCTATTAGATTTGGTGACTGTACTCCTTTTTATTTTATTTTTTTTTTTTACACCCTTTATCTGAATTTAGGGATATTACAGACGTACCCCAGCTTACATGCCAATCAGACGGAGAGAGCGCCGTGGCTGCTTTGCTGTTCCTATGGTTCACTCCACCTTCCTTATTGATCTACGAAAGGAGGCGAGCCGACACCTGGACTTCTATCCACCCCATCCAGACTACACCTGGGCATATGATGACATCATAGTATTTGCCTTCTCTTGCCGGCAAGCTGGTGGGTTGCCCAATAAATTGAAACATGATTACCATGTGGGAGAAATAAAACTTGCAAAATAGGAGTAGAGAAGAGTTAAATGCGTATTATTATAGGTGTTCATCATAGTTTTATACAAACTTCAACACTGCATACTCATCTATACATGACATGTGTACTTTGATTGTCCCTTGCTCTTTAACAAGTGTTTTCCGTGTCTCTCACAGAAGTTCAGATGTTTCTCTGCAATAAAGAAGTTTACGGGCACCTCCCAGTTCCTCTGCGGTCACACAGCACTCTATTTGATGAAGCTGACAACTTTCTGCACACCAAACTAGAGGTTACGGGTGAGTTCTCAACCAGCGGCAATGATGATCATCTGAAAAGGAACACATTCAGGTGTATGCCTTAATTTGATGTAGCTGGTGGCTGTGGGGTGCAGAATACTTCTGTAAGCAGACACTACAGCAAATAATAGTTTCGTACACCCAGTAATGTACAAGTACCAAGGCATTAGATGGGGCAAGGCCAAGTTCCAGCCTACTCATTTGCATTTTTTGGATCATGTGGTTTTGTGGTGTCAGGGGTTCTTTGAAAGACTTGGATTATATATAGGGATTACCATTAAACATAGTAGACTTGTGCCTGTAGATATCATCATTTAGGTTCTTCCCTTTTTCTGTTCCTGGTTCTAGTGCTCCTGAACATAAGTGCAAATGGGAAAGATGTCTAATGTAAAACTGACCTCACCTAAAAATCCAAAAGCAGAAAACTAAAGAATTTTTAGGGGGATATGTAAAATTAAATCTCTAGACTTTCAAAAAAAAGCAATGGATCTGAAAAGACATACATCAGGAGAAATGGTAGTGGCATGATTGATAGGTGATTTTTTTTTTATTTACCAGCTTTAGAACATAAGTAGACCACCAGTTAGCCTTCTAAAAGTTAAAAGAACAGAAAGCAGCGACTTCCCTGCAGATCACCACTGAATGGCAAGTAGTAGTTCTCGGTGCCGCTTTCACCAAAAAATCTATTGGAACACTGGAATGCTCAAAGCTTCTATTCATTTGTTATGTACTTGATGCAAGACACTAATGCAGCTGAATTGGAATAACTTAACTGGTGTGGTAGTATGAAGCTGAACATATGAAAGATTACATCTAAACTAATTTCTAGTTTTAATGTAATTTGTGTATCACATTCGGGTTATTATTGAAGTTATATAAAAAAAGATTTTTGTATATAATTCTGACCCATCTAATAACTGTTCCTCTTCTGTCTGCAGTGAAGGGTCCACCTTCCGAGCCATCAGCTTTCCTGTCCCTCCCACCAAAAGTACCGGATAAAATGACATTAGATGAGGTTAGTAATGACTGCTTACATTGCTACCCTGACATAAAGCAAAGCATATGAGATTGCCTTTGTGCTGCAGCTACTAACCAGCTATACATTGGATCAAGAGCATGATTCATTTCACCTAAAGTAAACCTTTCCAAAGAGAAATATGCAGCTTGCCTGCTGGTTTCTTGGTTGGTATTCTAACTCTGGTATTATCTAAGGAACAAAAATGTGAATCCTAGGAAGCCCTAGAAATACCAGAAATCCTTATCTGCGTCAGTATTCTGAGTCAACTCTTTCAAATGCTCTTACCCAATAGGTCACCTGTAAAAAAAAAAAAATGTAAACCTAATTTTGTATCTGGCTGTTCATTTATTAAAAAGCTGCTAAATCTCTGCTCTCCAAACCCTGTGGTTAAATGGTTAAGTTAAGGATGCATTTACACGGAGCATCTGCAGAACAGCTAGCTGACAGTTGCTCTGCTCTCTTAACCCTTTCTAATCTTAGCAGTAAGCACTTATCCAAGAATGAATGAGAGCTCATTCCTACGCCTGTGTTTTATAAAGTGTGTGGTGCTTTATTCCATTCACATGCCTAAATAGCAGGATAGGTTGTGGAACTAAATCAGTCCATAAATATGAAATTGAGAGCTACCATTGTGGCGTTCTGATCCTGGCTTTAGATCCTGACCTTTTGTTTCTCACTTTTCAGATTTTTCTCATTAATCTAAAGCGTCGGTCAGACAGGAGAGAACGTATGAAGAGGACTCTGTACGAATTACAGATTGACTACAAGATTACAGATGCTGTGGATGGCAAGTGAGTATTTGAATATGAAAGTATCTCCAAATGATAAAATGCATTTTTTTTTAATATTATCCCCAAAAAAAGGTAATAAAGTAGTGAAGGTACAGAAAGTATCCAGCATGAAAAATGAAAATAAACCCTATTTCCTTATATTGGATATCTCCAGAAAGGAATATTCCTATACCTTCCTTTAGTGTTAACTCCAAATTGATGCACTGTAAAAGGTTACTGTGATGCACTGTGTTACTACTTTTGTCCATTTGTACTCATTTGGCCTAAAAATAGCAAATGGCTGTAAATCTAAAATAAAGGTTGTATACCTGCAGCATCCTTCCAAACCCTCCTTGTACGTCCGAATACTATGTCAGTCTGGCACTTTTGGCAGGGATGAAGCTACTAATTTCTATTGGCACATAATGATTGCAGCACTAATAAAATGTGCAGGCAAGCTTTGCTCGTTAAAAGGCCTGAGAATCTGTTTGGGAGGCCATTGATGACATAAGCCATTCTAGGGCCCTTTACTTCATACCTGTAGCAGTTTCCACCTTTCCCATCAGTGGCAGAATATCTTTGTTAACCTATCCTAGAGATATGGGAACTATCATTGTAATATTGAAAGAAGGAAAATGCCCACACACAAGATGCAAGTTCCCAGACTCTTATGCTATTCCTATGACTCATTGACTTGCTCTAATGAACGCAATTGGAAAACGGCCCAGAAACTTGTGGTTTGTAAGATAAGTCACCAGTGGCAGCTTCTAAAAATCTATCATGATGGGTTCTTTTTATAAACAAATAAACAGTTGTGCACTGACAATGACTGCAAGTTTATTTAAGTTGCCCTCCCATTAATACGTCTCAATTTTAGGATACCCAGGAAGGTTCTAATTGGGTAACATTTCCAAATATAAGAATATGCCATAATCAGAAAAATGTGCATTTGTGTATACACCTACATTTGCGATAATAATATAATAATATCTCTGGGGTTTAGGTTTTTCCTCTTAAAAAAAAAAAAAAAAAAAAGACATATAACTGAATAAGGGTTTTGTTTTGGAAGGATAAATGTGTAAAATATACTCGCCATAAGGTCTGGCTGTAGTATACGGGGGAGCCCATACTAAGAAGAATTGTATGAGACAGCTGTCTGTCTCATTGAAAATTGTTTGACTAAATAAACACACACTAAACATTTGCCCTTTAAAAGCCAGTCTGCTTCTATCTTTCCTTCTTCCTATGCCCTCCCATTAGGTAATGATAGGATCATAGTGTTTGACTCCTGGGTATGGTGATGTCCTTTCCAGTCTCTGCTTTATCAGTTATATCTAAGGCTACGTACACACATCAGATGATTCTCGGCTGATAATCGGACAAGAATTTGGCGTCTGTACAGCACTTGTCTTTATGGATCCATCCTAGGGGATCTGCGAATGATCGTAATGAAAGTGAAGGGAAAACAGCTTGATGGGGTGCCGCTCCGTTGTTATCCCTCCTCCCATCTCCATAGAGTAGAATAGTACTCTATGTAAAGCGCTCATTCATGCATGGTTAAGTCTTTTGTCGTTGAAAAAGGAATGTGAAAGGTCCTTTCCAATGACAATTATTGAACGTGTGTATGCACCCTAAGTTGGATAGGGTATTCCAGCTTTCATCACTACCCCAGTTCACAGCTTAATTTCATAACCAGTTATACTGGAAGCGTCCTTCCAAAGGCTGTTTGAATGCCAAGGATGGCAGCACACTATACTCTTACCTGACTCAAAGCTTCCTTAAACACTATAGGTGAGCTAATGATTATGAAATGGACAGCTTTTGTGCTAAAATGATATTTAATGATATAGAATCCTGTAGATCAATTACAGTTGATCAAATGGCACATTTTCTGTATGAGTTGTAATTTGTTGTGTAAGATTCTTCAGGGCGCAGTCTCTGGTTTACATATGTAACACCAGGAAGTGCAGACATAATCTGTGTCCTCACAGCTGGAACTTCTCCTCTATCAAGATTCAGGAAAAGGACAGAAAAGCTTAACTGTACCTGCCAAAATATGGAGCTACTTATTTCCACTGTCTGACTTTGGAATAATATTTAGGATATGTGATTTCATTTGAGCCTGTTAAAGAGTATGGCTTTCTGTGTCGAAGATCATGCCTGGAATGACTTGGGACCTAACCTGTCTCTATATTATATAATACAAACATCTAAAATATTTTCTTTCTTTACAAAGTGGGAGAATGGTTAGAATCTGTTACTGGAATGGGAGGGGAATGTCATATGGGTCCCATTCACTATCACTGACGGGAAATTAGAAAAATGTCCCAGCGAGGACACGTATCTGTAATGGCTTTATTTTATTCACCCGTCATTTAAACCAATGACAGGTGAAGTGACCATTTATTATGCTTATGGAAGCACCTGTTACGAGGAGGGATAATTGGGGCAGCAAGTGAACAGACATGTCTGGAAGTTAATGCAGAAAAAAGTGGCAACTGTAAGGATCTAACGGACAAGTGGAAAATTGTGATAACTAGATGATAGGGTTGGAGCAACTCTAAAACAGGATGTCTTGTACAGTTTTCCTAGAGTGCAGCACCCACCAAAGAGTCATCCAAGAGGGTGATTTGGCTCATGGGTGCCTAAGGTATATTAATATTTGTAGGAGGCTAGCTTATTTGGTCTTATTCCAACAAGAGAGAACACTTTGCCTTAGAACTGGGCTTGGCGCTGGGAATGACGTTGAGTATATTTTCACCAGTCAGACCTTCCATGTTGCTCACCATCGAAAGTTCCTGGACACATTAGAACTAAACCATGGAGCAATGAAAGAAAGTCGGGAAATTTGTGTGTGTGTGTGTGTGTGTGTTTTCTGTCTGTATAATACGTTGACGGTGGTATTGTGTGTGTATATTTATATATGTGTAAATTTCTTTCATTATTTAACTTTCATTAAACCTGTATGGACTGCAGACAAAGAACAGTGCTGTGACCAGAGCCAGGTGCATTCTGCACACACTCTAGTACTATTTACCAGCAAGCTTTGTAATGAATGAAAAGTTCATTTGAGGGCCCACTGACCCCTCTAGGACTCAAGCCAAGCGGAATAGAAATTAAAGTACAGTACCGGTTCAGAGAATTTTTCCACAATGAGCTCTTAGAAGAAGAATCAGTGAGAGTGTTCTTTACTTGCTCTGAAATGCTAGCTTTGAACTAGGTGATACTGTATTACCGGCCAGAAACATAACTTTCCTTTTTTGAGAACACGTTTGGATGAATTTGGTTATTTTTTTACAGCTTTGTCACCACAGCAGTTCCTTTAGAGGTTGATAACCAGGCCAAAGATATTTGTTATTTACACTCTTGGGAAGAGGAAGAATGTTTTGCAATTATTCTGAAAATAGTTCTCTGGAAATGCATTAAGATTTTATGCTTACGATTATGAGATTTGGCCTTAATGGAAACTTTGGGGTTTGCAAAGAACATTTTTCTGTCCCATGTGCATGTTTTTATGACAAGGTCTTTTCCTTAATCAAATGTTTTAATTTCTTGTGTGTGAGCGATTTTATTTTTGTATTTGGCATAGAACACTACTGCACTTAGCTCTTGGTTCTGAAACATAAATACTAGTGAACCTGGGCAAGTTTAGTTTTGAGTCTTCTCTTCCAGACAGGACGATGGCAGTCCTGATTCAAGCTTTCCCTTTTATTCTTCCTGTGACTTCTCCGCAGCAATCCTTCAGCACAAGTTCTGGACGTTGGCCAGGAAACTTTGTCCTCACCACAGATTTTATGTAGATGTGCTCATATTTATTTCCTTATAACTTCCCAGGGTAGAAACGGCCTGCAGCTGGGTAATCTTGCTCTGCTTAAGTCCAGCTGTTCAGCTTTTCCAAGTGTGGCGTCTTCCACCTCCCCATCTGCTCAGCATCCCTGGGGGAAAATGGCTTTTTATGGTTCATTGTTCCGCTTTCCGAGTACTGGCTGTTAAGGTGATAATCTATCACCTTTTCAATGTCATTCTTGTGTATTGAGGCGTGCAATGTGCTTTGACTGCTCACCGTGAGCTTCATTTATCATTTTAATGCAGCTTTAATTTTCTGCTGCATTTAGATTTAAGCATGCATGGAAGAATGACAGCGTGCTCTCAGACAAATCAAGAGGGTGCTCGTGCAGAACTTGTTTTAAAACTCCGGGTTGTCTTGCTGTCATGCTGATCCAATAGTTTTACTACTTCCTGAGTTGTTGTAGATTTAGTATGAAAATAAACAGTTCTGATTTTGCTGCATTGTAATGAGTTGGTTACTCAAAGCACTTCATCATGGCAGCACCCCCAAAGCTACCTGTAATAGTAAAGGCTTTTCCTAGTGTTGTCAAAGCATGTCTGCCTCCTTGCATATTCTTATTAATCAGTGAGATTTCCCATCATAGCAATGGTCAATAGGAATACAAGTTGCCTAAAGCCCAACTCCCATCTGTTCCTCCCAATCCTTCATGGTGCAACACTAAACCCTTTTGGTGTACATTGACTTAACATAGCAAAGTGTGGATTTATTTTTTCCTCTTCCTCCTGTTTCTGTTCAGAAAAAAATCAATTTGGCTTCTTAATGGCTTGTTACAGCCAGGAAGTTCTGCCGTTATGACTTTATTATGTCCTTTTAGGCCCGCTTTCTGACGGTCTAACCTAATGATATTTTAATAAAACGCTAACAGGCATAACCTAAATAAATGCAAATAGAAGTCTAAATAAAATGTTTTTTACTTTCATTTTATATCATCCTTATTGCTATTTGGCACATTTTGTTAATTTCAGTCACAGCTATTCGCCTGTTCTGTTTTTTAATAAATCGCACTTCGGAGCGATCAGTCCATGGGTGGGGGATGCCTGTGAATGCGAAATCACACTATTTCTAAGAAAGCTCGAATGCCACCCACATTTCATGCAAATGTCAATGTAAAAAAAAAAAAATCAACATGAATAACTGAATTGCTGTGCTAATCATCTGTGCACATGAGATATTTTGTATGAAGAAAGTAATGCAATGCAATAGTATATGAATGTGGTAGCTGCACAGGAATGTGTCTCGAATGGAATGGAATCACAAGATCAACAAAATGCTGTTCTTGGGTAAAACTAAAGTTAAGATTAGAAATACCTTGTGATATTAGCTTAAAAAATAACCAAAGGCACAGAAAATTCAAATGTTCTAAAAGCTTGCTTGCAGTGTTTATTCTTTCCATCAACAACACAGTTGGGTATTGTTGTGTTCGTTTTTTATTAATATTATCCACTAACAGTTACAATTTTTGGATAAGCATTTAGGGTACCTTTCTTTTCCTGGTCCAAGCAGTAATGATAGACAAAGGTTCAGTAAAATGTTAATGCCAACCTCCAGGCAAAATATCCTGCTTCAACCCATCCTAAATATCCTGCAGTACTTACTATGTGAAGTTGGAATTGGGGGCACAGAAGAGTTTTCTCTCCGGAGGACTGCTGATTCATCATAGGTCTTTCTTTTGCACCCACTCATCCTCTGCTGTCCCAGAGCAGAGGATGAATTAGAACTTGCTAGGAAAAGTAACAGTTTCCTCCTTCATTGCATCTCTCTCCACTTTAGGAAGTGTCTACTTACTCTTTGTGTGGCCTCTGCCGCTTTCCTCACCTCACTATATAACCTTCTATTCCAACTGTCGGCAGAGGAACAAAGAGAAATATTGTAAAAGTGCTGCACTTGAGTCATAGTTCTGAGTGTTCTGGGGATGCTGATATTGAATAAAAGATGGCTGCTTCCAACTGCAGTCTTCGGGGATATTTTTAGATGTCTGCACAAGGGAGGCCTTGGTAAAAATCATCAAAAGATTGAATGGTCATATAATCTATTGATATTTTTGTTGAAATGGAATGTCTAGCCACAGGGTCTCTTTATGATTCCTCAGCTGCTAGACAAAATGTGGGTACCTGTTGGCTTTGGAAACCTTTTTCGGATTCCTTTCCTTACTGTAGTTCTTAAGCTTTTAAGTTTGCAAACTTCCAATAGATTGCCCAGTAGATCCCTATACCCCCTTCACCACACTGTTTAAATCATTACCCTTTCTATAATCCCTATTAGGTACCAGTATTTTTTGAATAAATGTGGTTAGGTTAGCTCTTTCTGTACCTTTTGTACCAGTCAACATTATCAGTTGGTTTCCTTACCTCCAAGTATTATTTATAACCTTGGGGAAGAATCTTTTTTTTTTTTTTTTTCTTATACATATTACAAGGATAACTAAAATTGACACCGCACAATATATTTTATTTGTTCATCCAGGTTATTGAACGAGTCTCAAGTGAATGCTATGGGTATAAAGATGCTCCCTGGATACAAGGATCCCTATCACGGCCGTCCCCTGACACGAGGAGAGATGGGTTGTTTCCTCAGCCACTACAACATCTGGAAAGAGGTGAGAGAGGACCTGGTTGGAATAAATGGCTCTACTTGATAACAACTGGTAAAGTAACATGAAGACGGTGTAGCATGCCAGTAAGACTTTGCTATGCACTCCAAGAAGCTGGGTCTGTGTGTTAAATCGGGCAGCTAGCAGACCAGTAATGGTCATAATACAAGTGACTGAACCCAAACACATAATCTAAAGTGTCAGATAACATGGGAACACTGGATAAAAAAGAAAAATGTTGACAATAGAGTCTACAGTCATTGATAAATCTGCACAATTAGGTAATAGTGTAGTGAACCAAATCTAGCCTAAAGTTTGCATATATAGCCAAATCCTTTTAGATTGGGATCATAAGAGGAAGTCATTAAACGCCTGTTCCTGTCCTCTTCCCCACTTGGTAGATTCAACTTCTCTCTTTGTTCTGGTGGCCATTGTGAAGAAGAAAGGGATGGAAAATCCAAAAATGTACAGTTGTTACCAAAACAAGAAGTAAAGAGAAATAATCCAATAGGGATTTAATGCTTTGCTGCTTTATCCACAAAAGAATACTTTAAATCAATTTATCTGAGAAGATGATTCAAAGTACACCTGACCTGTTCTTAGACAGAGCAAATCAATAGGTTCACGTCAAAGCTAGCCCCACCAGCTTCTTGTACTTGCCTTCCCAGCCACAACATTAACATAAACTTAGTCTTTTTCATTTCAACTATTAAGGTTTACCCCCCTGTCATTCAGATGCCTAAACTTTAGTGGAAGAAGAGGATCAGGGTCAGATGAAAACTGAGTTGGGGGAAGTTTCCTTCTTTGACCAGAAGATATATTGAAATGGGGGACCAGAGTTTAGATCAGTGTTTTTTTAACTTTATAACATAGGGTACCCCTTGATATAACTTTCAAGTCTTCAGGGAACCCCTGCAATAATACTATATTGTGGTGGTTAATTGGAATGTCACCCAATGATCTTTTTGGCTATCTGTTAAACTGACGTGATGGGCACAAACTGCTCATGGCTCAAGGAACCCCTAGCAACCTATGGAGGAAATAAAGACAGAGATTTGAGCGGGGTTTTTGGCACAAACAATGTATTCATAAACTTATATACAATGTGTATAATAAAGTTTATCAAATAAAAAGGGCCACTGAACAGACTAGTGGTCAGAAAAAGTAATTGGAGCCTTATACCTGCTCAATACAGTACATAGTAATCAATGGCTGAATTGAACCAAAATATTTTCTTGGGGTTCATCATAGGCCAAAAATAGGCACTAGACATGTAAAAACTCATCATTTTATAAATTGTTAACCATACAGAGCATTTAAACATCAAATCATGACATGTTTTGATGGTTAAATACTCTGTATGGTTAAACATTTATAAGTTTTATTGTTTAAATTTATTGTTATATGTCTAGTGCCTACTTTTGGCCTATGGTGAACCCCAAGAAAATATTGTGGTTCAATTCAACCATGATTACTATGTACTGTATTGAGCAGTTACAAGGCTCCAATTACTTTTTCTGACCACTAGTCTGTTCAGTGGCCCTTTTTATTTGATAAACTTTATTATACATATTGTATATATGTTTATGAATACATTGTTTGTGCCAAAAACCCTGCTCAAATCTCTGTCTTTACGTTTATGGTCTATTTAAGTATGAGGGTAGGCACTTTACTGTTTATTCTAACACAATTGTGATATATTACCACCACAAACATACCCTAACAACCTCTGAAAGAACCCTGGTTGGAAAACACTGGTCTAGATATTCACCATGCAAACATAAGTCAAACATGAAGGTAATATATAGCTACTTGTCCCCATTTCAGACCTAGGTTCCTGCATCTGATAGAGGTAAGTCTTCAAGCATCACCCTTTAGATGTCATCAAATGGCTGGAACTGAAAAGGAAGCTAATGCTGAAAGATATAAAAAAGGTTATTACCGTTAACCATGTCCCTTTTAGAAATGCCCATATTTACTTTCCATGGTACACTCTCTTTAGGACTTGAAACTTCAGCAATATTTTGTTAGAAATTGTTTAGGTCAGGTCCACTTTAAGCTTTTGAGGCCTCTTGGAATGTAAATGATGGGTTATTGGGTACTGTGGTTTTTATAGAATCATGAATTATTCTTTGAAAACGTGCCAGCCTAATGTTTGATGTAATTTCACTCCCTTGTAGATCTCTGAACGTTCACTCGCCATCTCTGCTGTATTTGAAGATGACTTGAGATTTGAAATCTTCTTCAAGAGGCGGCTTGAGAACCTTCTGCAGGATGTGGAGAAAGCAAAGCTGGACTGGGACCTCATGTGAGAGATGTTTAGGGGAAGACCAAGGGGGAGTGACAGAGTTATTTATATATTGAATAAAGTAGTTCTAAAAAGAGGAATGTCTTAAGGAACAGCAGTTTTATATTTTTTTTACTGTTCTGTAAATATTTAATTGTGCTGTAATTCATAGTAAACAAAGTAGATGTCCTGGAATGTAGACAGTAGTGAGGAATTCCACTATGTTTACTATCTAGTAACACATACAGCACAGTCCAGTCCACTTTATTTACTTTCTTAGTGAGCAGTCCTTAAACCTTCTTAAGGAATTCACATTGGAATGTGTTCCTGGTTTCTTGCTCTCATACTATTCAGCATTATTTAAACCTAAAGTCAGGTACAGACACAATAATTTTCTCCGGAAATGATCACTGATTTTTTTTTTTGGAATGATTACTTTATAGACTAGCTGACCCAGACTGTGCTAATGATATATGACTATGGTAGGGACATTAGATGGTGAGCCCCAGAAAGTGCCGAGTGATGCGCCTGGTTAAAAGGGCAGGGGGGAGAACACTGCTCAGTAATAGCTTACATCAGGGCTGTTCAGCCGAGTGCGTTGACCTGAGTCTCTTGTCTGCCTTGCAGCTATCTAGGCCGTAAACGAATGCAGGTAGAGGAGCCCGAAGAGTCTGTGCCTGGGGTCCGTAACTTGGTGGTTGCTGACTACTCCTACTGGACACTGGGGTACCTGATCTCTCTTCAGGGGGCACAAAAGCTGCTGAATGCTGAACCTCTGACCAAGATGCTTCCTGTGGATGAATTCCTGCCAGTCATGTATGACAAGCATCCAATGTAAGTGCAGAACACACTTTATTTCTTTTTTTAGCTTCACCCTATGGCCAATATGATGTGTATTTTAATGTTCTTAAAGTAAACTGAGAAATTCCTATTTATTTGTGTGTGTATGTATGTGTGTGTGTGTGTGTGTGTGTGTATATATATATATATATATATATATATATATATATATATATTATTTTTTTTTTTTTATTACCTTTTGTATGTAAAATTGCAAGTCCACAGAATTCATCTCTTCTACTTTAAAATCAAACTGACATGGAACTTCAGGAAGTTATTTATTCAGATTTTGCACAAACCAGTATCTTTACCTCCTAGTTTCCTGTTAAAACAATTGTGTATAAAAATTTTAGTTATCATTAATACACACCTGCTCTGACATATAATTTTCTCTGCAATGTAGTGTGAATTTTCTTTCGGGCAGGAAGCAGCATTTTCACTGAGAAAAAATAAGTTCAGGGCATTTCTAAACAAAAAATGATCACAAATCACAGCATGTGAGAGAAAATGATGAATAAATCAAATATAGTGAGTCTTGCATTGATCTTGTCATTCTAGTAAGTTTTTGTTTTCCTTATCCAATGTCTGCTTTTCCAGCTCTGAATATTCCTCTCATTTCTCACCACGGGACCTACATGCCTTCTCTGTGGAGCCTCTGCTGCTATACCCAACTCACTACACCGGAGATGAAGGCTACATCAGTGACACGGAGACATCAGTGGTATGGGACAATGTTACTCAGAGCACTGACTGGGACAGAGCCAAGTCTCGGAAGACCCAACAGCAAGAAAAGCTGCGCAGCGAAGCTATAAACACCCCTTCTCTACGCTCCCCATTTGACAGCGCTGCCCGAGACGAGCTATGACCTCAGTGCTGAATCCACCATCAAATCCAACGTCTGAGCTTTGCAAACAAGCAAGCTGTTTGATTACTAACGGTGAGGCTACGGGACCTTTTGTGACAGACCAAAGAACGTGCACATACACACACCTGTATGACGGACCACTCCTCTGCTGTCGTCACATGGAATGGCCCAGCTGGGGGCAAAGCTATTTCTGGGGAAAATATGGTCTTTTTTTGTTTTCAATGAGGTCAGGGTCATTACTAATAATAATATTATTTATGTAATTTCAAGTGCAAACAATCCCAGTCTGCTGCATCACTGTGGATTCAGAAAAACAGCAGAGCTGTTTTAGGTATGCTTTTAATGTAAGTGACCTTTAAATAAAGTTTCCTGGTTGTGGGAGGATGGGTAGAGTGAAATCTAGGAAGTAAATAAAAACCTAGGTTAACCTCGAGGTTTTGAGAGCGATTTTCAGCCCCTGATTTTGACACGGACACAAGAACACCCTAATCTGCCTTGTTCATTGTTGCCTAAAAAGGGAAATCCCATATCTGTAACCTTAACTGTAAACTATCCAATAACTGGCCTTTACCGTCGGGGTTGTGAACCCCTTCCTACCCTGTCTTCCACCACACCTTTGGCCATTCGTTGTTTAGTCATGAGTTACTGCAGTAAATGGACAATTGTATATTTAACAGTGGCGTTCCTAAAACTTCAATGACCCTACAAGCTATTGATCAGTTTTTAATTCACTTTGTTTACAGGTGGTAAATTACCTGTAATAGTCAATGAATATTAACAAATTCCGTATTAACTGTTCAAGAACACGCATTTATTCAGTGGTGGCTGCCAAACATTAAATTGTATTGAAACCCAAGAAAAATTTGAATCTGCAGCTTGCTGTATGTAATGGCTGCATTAGTTTACTTTAATCAAACAAAGCATCTTTTCTGTAAATGCAGAAAATTTTTGTTGCTTCTGCAAGATTTCCAGTGGCTCTTCCATTAAAGATATGTTTTGTGATTTACAAAATGCCCATAATGGAGCTAGAGCGTTCTGTAGTCTTGCTTCACAATGACAATACTCTATGGGCATAGTACAGTTGAAAAGTATTGTTACCCTAGAACAAGTGGTGTATTACTGCATTACAAGTTGAAAATAATGGGGAGGAAAAAAGGCCTAAATACAGAAAACTGATATAGACATTGCGTCTATAGATTGGTAAACTGCAATATATTTTCTTTTTTGGTTATAGATACATTTTAGGTAATGATTGGTGTACTCCATATATAGTCTGCCCTTGCCATTTTCCAAAAAAACAAACAAAAAAAAACTGTGTATTGGAGAGAGTTGGCACTAATTTTATAGACTTGCCTTTATCATAGCTTTTCCACTGCAAAGGGGTGACATCTTGCCCTTTCCAACAAACGCACAGGAATGCCAAAAAGCCCCGATCTGTGCAGATGATCCTACAGTATTGTGCAGTGTCATCTTTTCCCCAGGATCCTAAGGATGGTGATGCTACCCTCTCACTGGTGTTGTGGGGGTTAAAGAAAGTAAAAGGAAGTATAAACTTTATTTATTTTTTTTTTTATCTTGCAGCATTTTAAGAAGGAATCGGGGAGATACACTAAATCAATGGTTCTGCAATTTTACCAGATCATTTCTTCTGATTGCACACCCCTGGGGCATTGTACATCCAGGCAGGTGACACATTTGCTTTCCTGCGTTTCCTCCCCTATGTTCACCATCACTTGAGCACCATTACAACCTTGGTCTTAAAGGCTGTTAGGTAGCAGAGTGTTCTTCCTGGTTGTGCAATGTAGCAGGACTGGTTTTTCAGAGCCACATGATCTTGAGCAAGGACCAAAACCGTACACCCATTTGGATTTCAGTTGTATGCTTGGTTTTGTGCTTTAGTAGAGAAGGTAAAAATTGGCACTTAATGTGTTTAAATAGCTGTAAAATCCTTAATGTAACTTGAAATTTTCATAACCTAATTTTAAATTAAACTTTGAGAAATGAATTATTGCCTGAATTTAAGTGCTAAAACATTTTCCTATAACTTTTGCAGGTATTGTCAACATAGGGCTTTGAGGAGGATGTCTCTATTATGTATCCAATCCCCATCTTAGATTGTTTCTCCATATACAATACTTCCATGGTCAATGATAAAGGTTTGGGGCTCAGATATGCTTTTCTATATGCTTCATTGTGCTTCTAGTTAGAATAGATGGGCACAAATATGGCTGTTGATATTGTAAGTAGTGCAGAGTACTAAACATGGACCTTGTATTGCAGAAAGAACTGCATATGTTCTTCTGTGGGGATTGGAGAGATACAAGGCTTATGTCAAGATGGAAAGTACAGATGTTACTTAGGTTAGCTCTTTTCATTTAAATGGCAGGACTTCATGTCGCTGCTAAAGCAATAATTCAAACGTACCAAAAGCAAAGAAATGCCGCAATGACATTTTATTTAATAATTTTAATATAATCATGAACAAGCACTCCTCTTTTTTGTAGAGAGGTCACCTTAGGTAATCTTTGTGGGCTCTGAACGCTATGAATCGGGAAATAAGAGGTTAGTTTATCCATTACTGATCATTATGTATATAGCAATTTATTAATAGGACATCCCCTTTTTTTGCAACCAAATACAACAGAACCAAAAATGGAAATTTACAGAAAAAGTACAGCTTGTCAGTTGACAGGAACCTGACTGATAAGCTCATTTGCTAAGATCTCAGAAGAGGAAAGGGGGCTTTTAAGCAACAGTTGTGTTTTTTTCTTGTTGGGTTAAAGGAAGAATAAAAATAGACATTTCATTTGGGGCTTCTGCATTCTCATGCACTGGTGTTGCAATTATTGGTGGGCAGAAGAACACCAAGATAGAATTAGAAATTCTGCTTGAGACTACCACTTTACTTTCATGGATTGTATTTAGCTTGGCACCATCACATTCCTGGGGGCTGGTAAGGTGGCAACTGTGAGAGGAGAGGGGGCTAGTATTTTAATATTTGTGGTGTCATAGTTTAGTGGAAGCTCTGAAAATAACATTACCATTACCATGAGGCAGACATTAGTATAGTGGACTAGGCCATGCCAGGGAGTTGTTATATTGGTGATATTTTAAAGGTCTAATGCAGGGCCTCCTTGTATCTCACTTGTCTGTGTCCTTTGTCACTTTTCCTCTTCTAGCTTTTTCATGGAGCAGAAATAAATAGGCTTGCAAATCTACTAAAATAAAAATAGTTTTCATTTCAGCTTCATGTTGAGAAATGAATTCAATATCAAGTCCCAAGAATTCTGCTTCTATGACTGTATTATGTATTCACTTTCACTGTAGAGTTAAAACTTGGTGCAGGAAACCATCTTTTCAGAGATGAAAAGTGTGCAATGCAGAAAATTCATTGCGGACTATGAGTCTGATGTATGGAATAGTTCTGACTAAGTTTTTACTATTATGTGGTTAATTTTCAAACCTCAGATGTAAAACAAAAAGAAATGCAGATCAGCATGGCTTCTGGAATAGAGTTTTAAGGATAATGGTACTTGGCTCACATGGAAAATGATGTTTTTAGTAGGCATAACCTAAGGAGCTCTCTCATGTCCATTCCGATTAATCAGAAGCTTTTATTAAATGACAGTGACGTGGAATGAAGTGTCGGCTTCATTCTAGAATTCTGTTCAGTGATGTAATCTCCAGCAATTTTCTGGAACAGTATTGGAAAACTCTTACAAGATAGCAGAGCTTGTAAAGAATAAATAAGAGGGATTAAACATTTCATTACTAGAAGGGGACTCTTGCTGATGCCAAGGTGGTGGAAAAGGTGCTTGAAATGCAACTTGTGTCCTCCTAAACCCAGTACTGGTGCCCAGCTTTTGTTTACAGAGTTCTATATATTTTTGTGCTTTGTTTTTCAATAAATAATTTTTACAATAATTATTTGTGTTAATTCTTCAATGACAAATATTAGATGTCCGAACTTGTGATTTGGGGGGGCTTGTGCCATTGTGTCTTGGATATTTGGAGGTGAAACTAGAAGGATTATTGGATTTTCTATACAGCACACTCTGGTGTACCAATGGAGTAGGTGCATCAAATCAAACTGGAACCTTGCCCAGAAGTGTTTTATATTGGTAAGTGTATAGCAAGGATGGACTTCCTATACCTGCCATTATGAGGCTGCACTGGTGATTTTATTCTTTGCCTACTGGTAAAGTGACCACATCGGGGGGTCTAAAAACAATCAACACGCAGTGGGATTTCATCTGAATGAGCCACTGGGCGTATAGCCGATGGTAGATTACGATGTTACATTTATTTTTCTTGTTATATCCTGAATTTTTCACTATACAAAAGTAACAGTCACTAAAATGATCTTCTGGCTCTCGCCTATCAATAGGTGTACCAAATGGCATCTTATCACGTCCACAACCCTAAACCCTTTACACACTGTTTGCACACCTTATGAGGGGCTCCAGACTTATCTTGATCACCAAGTTTACCTTTGAAATATGCCAAATAGGCTTACTCCACAAATGTGCTGATGTTCACCCTTTGACTGAGAACGGTGAAACTGCCACAGATATAACAAAATGAATCAGGGTTGTTTAGGCACTTACTACGAGAAACAGCAGAGCCAGACATGTTGTGAAAGAAAGGAAATACGTGTGTAAGTAAAAATAAATTTTGCTTATTCACTACATAGAGCAGCATAAATAAATAACCTATACAACTCCACGCTACAGTAATCGCATTATTATAAGCGGTAGAGAAAGCCTGACGTCATGGAAGAAAACTACCTGCACTTTCAGATTCAGCATAACTATTTTAGTGTAAATAAACTTAAAAATTTAAGTCAACAAAAACTTTGTTCAAAATTGTTTCCCAGTGTAATCTTTGCCTTATGAAACCATGTATTAAATAAAGTATAGCAACTTCTACTACATATGTTTAAATGTAGGTATTTTATAAAGATATGCCCTCCACTTGCTCTGTTCCTGCACAGCTTTTTGTTAATGTTACTGCTGTGCTTTATGTAACATGTCAGAAGGCGCAGTAAATTACCATAACGTATTGGTATGACTTGGTACTGGTAATGAGTGAAACAGAAGGACAACTGAAAGGAAAGAATATAATAAACCCTTCTTATATACACTATTCTGCCATTACATCTGTCTTTCACATACAGTCCATTCATTATATCAGTCTGATGTGATGTCCTTACGCCTGCCTTTTATACACTATGCTGTTATTACATCTCTCTTTCATTGACATTGCATTCATTACACCGGTCTGTTGTGCTGTCTTTACACCTCCCTTTCATATACTATGCTGCCCCTATACCTCTTGTATTTACACTTTCCTGTCTTTACACCTCTCTTCGATACACTGTGCTACCATTACGCCATTACATATTTCACCTTTCTTATATGCTGTCACTATCACTGCATCTTTTTTTATATTGTGTGATGTCCAAACGTAGATATTTTCTACTGTGCTGCTGTTACACTTTCCTTAGGCTATGTACACACGTTCAATAATTATTGTTGTAAAGTATTTCTTACGATCATTTACAACATCAAAAGACCGAATGAGCGCTGTACGTACAGCACCGTTCTGCTGTCTAGAGAGAGCAGGGGGGAGAATGATGGAGCAGCACCCTGCTGCGCTCTCTGCCCTTCACTTGTATTATGATCGTTCGACGATCCGCCAGGATGGTTCCATGAACAACGTCGGACGATGTACACATGCCAGATTCTTGTCCGAGCCTATCCCTGAGGCAATTATAAGATGAGAATCATCTGACGTGTATGTAGCTTAATACATTATGTCGTCATTTCTATTTTTTTTTCTATTATGCAGTTATTATACTAACCTGGTATATATTATGCCAGCCTTTCTCACCTTTTTTTTTTTTAAGTACGAATCTTTTGAAAAGTCTTTGGGGAACCCCTATTTTAACCCCAGCTCACAGTATATTAGTGTGGTGAACAATGGAAAGAACGTCACCATTACAGGTAGCCAAAAAGACCATTCGTGTCACCTAAACTGACCTGAGAGATGCAAATTGCTCATTGCTCAAGGAACCCCCAGAAACCTCTGGAGGAACCCTGGTTAAGTAACACTGCCCTATGCTGTAAGCACATCTTTATCATAATGTGCTGCCATTACATTTACTTTTATACATATGTTTTACTTGTTGTGATTCATTTTTACTCTGACTAACTTTACATACAGTTCCTGAAAGTGGGGGTAAGTATATAAAAGCTTGTGTCAGTCTCTTCAATTGGGAAATGATACACGTTTGAGTAATATTTCCTATAAAACATTAATTCCATTGGTATCTGTGACACTGCTCTCTCTTGGTTTGCTTCCTATCTGTCTGACCGCTCCTTTCAAGTTTCTTCCAATGGTAACTCCTCCTCACCCACTCTCCTCCATGTTGGTGTTCCCCAAGGGTCAGTCCTTGGAACGGTTCTCTTTTCTCTGTACACCTCCTCTCTAGGTAGTCTCATATCCTCCTTTGGTTTACTTTGCCATCTGTATGCTGATGACACTCAAATCTATCTGTCCACCCCTGACCTGTCTCCCTCAGTCCTGGATAAGGTCTCATGCTGCCTGTCAGCCATCTCATCATGGATGTCTGACCGATTCCCGACTCCCCCTGACATATATCTAACTGTTAACAACACTGTTATTCGGCCCTCCCCTCAGGCACGTTGTCTTGGTGACACCTTTGACTCGGCCCTCTCATTTACCCCCCATATTCAGAACATTTCCAGGTCCTGTCACTTTCACCTACGCAACATTTCCAAAATCCGCCCCTACCTGTCTCCTGAGACCACCAAACTCCTTGTACATGCTCTCATCATCTCTCGTCTGGACTACTGTAACCTCCTCCTCTCTGGTATTCCACTAACCCGACTCTCTCCTCTACAATCTATTATGAATGCTGCAGCCAGACTCATCCATCCTTCGCTCCGCTCCTCTTCTGCTGCATCTCTTTGTAGTTCTCTCCATTAGCTTCCATTTCACCTTAGAATCAAATTTAAGCTCCTGTGCTTTGCCCTCAAATCCCTCCACAGTTATTGTCCCACTTACATTTCTGACCTGGTTAAAAAATACTCCCCCAGCCGCTCTCTCCGCTCCTCCAATGACCTACTAATGACTTCCTCACTCATAACCTCATCACACGCACAGATACAAGACTTCTCTAGAGCTATCCCAAATTTCTGGAATGGTCTTCCTCGTCCTATTCGGCTTGCTCCTACTTTCTGCTCTTTTAAAAGAGCGCTCAAAACCCATTTTTTCAAAATTGTCTACCCGTCTTCCTCTGTCATTTGAAACCACCACTACTTCCCACCATTACATATCTCCCATCCTATTGTGTGTGAAATTCCCCCACCTACCAGATTGTAAGCTCTTCGGGGCAGGGTCCTCTCCTCCTGTATGACTGTCTGTATTAGTCTGTCATTTGCAATCCCTATTTAATGTACAGCGCTGCGTAATATGTTGGCACTATATAAATACTGTTAATTAATAATAATAATAATAATAATAATAATAATAATGAGTGATGCTAGGTGATCCAGCAAACCTGGAATGGATTTCCTAAAAGTCATTTGCTATTTTTCAATCCTGGACCAGATCCAATCCAGGTTTGCTGGATCACCCAGGTTCACTGATTGAAGTTTATCCCATTGCATTAAATGTAGTACTATCACCAAAGGCTTAATTTGAGTCTTAATTGACTTAATTGAATGTTCGCCATTTAATCTTAACAAAAGTCTATCAGGAAATCACTAGATAACCAGGATGAAGGGCTTTTCTATCAATGATCATTTTGGTTCCTCTATAAAGGACCGGGAGGATAATAAAGCAGCATATCTGTTCAATGTGGAGATTTCTCTCTCCTATTTCATCTTCCTTGAATATTATATAAAATTGCTGCTAGGATAGTTGTCTGTGCGTGTTGATTCAGCATGTTTTGCGAGCTGTTCTTCTTTCACATATGGGAAATGTAACATTTCTGAAAGAGATACCCTGTTTCCCCGATGATAAGACACTGTCTTATTTTTTTTTGGAAGGCCAAAATATGCTCTAGGGCTTATTTTCAGGGGGATGCCTTATTTA
>NC_092859.1:16067131-16074374 GCF_032062135.1 Pyxicephalus adspersus
ACCACCCGATTCTGGTAAGTAATCGGTGGGTGGCTTATTTGCGGGGGGGGGCTTATTTTTCATTTTTCCCTAAAAAGGGGGGGCTGTCTTATTTGATGGCCCTGCCTTATCATCGGGGAAACACGGTAACACGTTTCTCATTGCCACATTTAAACCACTTACTAACATCTGCAATGCTTCTCTAAATTCTACCATCTAATGGAAACTGTGATTAACAACAATAACAAAAAAGCAACATGTAATGTAATAACCCTAAAGCATATCTCTAACTCAGTTCATTTTTAGGGTAAAGTGTTTAAAAGTTAGAACTTGTCATCACCAGTTTAGAAAGTATGAAGAATGTCTCAGATTTTACAGTGAATACACTAACATGATCACTTGTGGTCATTGGTAAACCAAATAACTGGAATCCTGCTACCATCGTCTTTTGTCGCTGTCCTTTGTCAGAGTAATCATGTATTTTACATAAGGCCTGCTTGTTATTTTCTGGATGTCATCCATTCACTATGTTCATCTTTTCATATTTATCTTCCACAATCTTGCATGTCTCCTCTTCAGCCAAATTTCTTCCAACATGGACAAATTTTGCCATTTGCCTTTAAATACTTCTTTCAAGAAATAAGGGTTATGCTGTATTGACTCCGTGCAGCACCTCTTTCCTTATGACCATATCCATGCCAATGATTTTCAATATCATATTAGCACTGTGATCATTTACCTTTTCAGGTATAGAGTTCTATACTATACCTTAGATTGGGTCAGACATGTAGGCTTTGTAGACTTTTGTAGATTTGAGAGGCGTTGTGCCTGATCATCTCTTTGTTTCTCTAAAGACATTGTTCTGACATGGTAATTCCAACTTCGACATCAACAATATTCTTCAGGTTTTCATTGGTCCATATTCCAAAGTTTTGGAAGCTGGTATTGTCCTCTTTCCTCCTCTGTTATACCTACTTTTTCCTTTGTTGGTTACAGCCATGATTTTTTAAATGCTTTCATCAAGTAATTGAGGTCTTCATCTGATTCTTCTACCAAATCCATATTGTCTGCATAATTTATTTTCTGTATGATGTAGGATCATGGTCATATGCTGACACGTCTACAACTACTTCGAAAAGCTTCATCGGTATAAGTATTTTCCGTCAGCTGAGAGGACGTTCCTGACGTATGATCACATTTGGTATCCATCATCATAAACCCTCGCTGCCTGTTATAGATAGTGGCAAGAAAACATCTTTTTCACACAAACTCCTTTTCAAGAATGTTTGCATGAGGATTTCATATTGGAAAGTAAGTAAAACATTTATTTCATGCTCTTGGATTCTTACTTATTTTCTCATAATTAGTATTTTCCTCTGCAATATTTACTTCCTTATTTCCATTGTTGAGAGTGTATTCTGAACATTACAACATATGCTGCATGATAAACATATCGATTCAGGCCTGATTTACCCTCTACTTCTAGAACACACAAGGTTTAGGATCTGTCCAAGTGTGGGTCATGGTTTCATGCCCAATTTAGGTTTATTCAACATTTAGAAGTCCACTGTACAACTAATATCAGGTTTGTGCAGAAATCAAACAATATGTATGCCTTAAGAGGTACATTGTTTACATGCAGTGCAGCTGTCTTGGTCTCATCTGCATGTTACAGCCCTATAGACTTTTATACCACTTGGGACACATCCCCATAAACCTCTATAGTGCTGTGTCTTGAGCGGGATCATTGTCTATAGGACATTAAATACTTGCAGTTCCGGGTATAAAAAATGAATAAACTAAAGCACACCTATCTATTAAACATTAAGGGTAATTGTTGTGTTGTGTAGTTCACAGGGGTGAGCAGATCTCCATGATGAACCAAGCCCCAATGACGGTCATCAATGGCCAACAGCAGCTTCTAGAAACTCTCCTCAGGTCAGAGAGGTCATGCCCTGTAGGTTAGGATATATCTTCCAAAAGGTAAACCAATTATCTCTTGCTTTCTTTTTGAAACATAAAGTAATGGGAAATCTCTAAACATTCCATACTTTAGATTATGACTGTCCATCAGACATTCAACGTGTCCTTCTATTGCAGCTTGTATGTTGAACATTTCTCCTGAGGATAGATCTTTTGTAGCACCTATAATGGATGTCTAAAATAATGGATTATACATTAGAGGGTCGGGGTATTTACAAAAATGACTAATGGGCACTACACAGGGGGATAAGATGGACTTTCAGGAGCTGAGTAGAGTTTATCTTTAACTCCTATTGTAACTTTTACCCAAACTCTGTCCTCTTTCTAAATAAAATATGCACCTATTCCATTTGAGGAATATCCTGCACCCGGTGGAGAGGAGATTGCTCTCTTTCTCAGAACTCCAGGCTAAATTTGAACTCATGCAAACTTCCTTTTTTGCATACCTGCAGATTAGACACTATGTCCTCTCCCTCACCCAGATGGCCAGATTTACAGAAGTCACCTCCTTTAAAAAAATATGTATGGATGGTCCCTACACTAGGGGTCTAATTTCCTCCATCTACTGCCTCCATTCACATGTCCATTCAAAAGACCTGTAGAAAATTTGCATATATGAGTAGCTGGAAATCTATCTTAGGCCTTACTTTGGACAATGATGAGTGGTCGGGAATTTGGGAAGTGGCAAATAAAAGTTCGATATATACACTATACAAAGAAAATATATACAAGATCAAATTTAGATGGTACCATATGCCAGATGTATTCCATAGATTGTTTCCCACTGTAGACCCTATTTGTTGGTGATGCGGGACCTAGAGGGGAACACTGGAACATATTTTTTGGTACCATCCCATTATTCAGAGTTATTGTGACCTTTCAAAGGTCTCCCCAAACTTGCCAGTAAACTTGCTACCCATATTTTAGTAGCAGCTCGCACTCTGATTTCAGACAGATGGAAATCCAATTTTCCTCCCTCGTATCCAAGATGTTCGCCTGATGGAAAATCTTATTTTTTTTAGAAAACAAAGTGGACAAATTTGAACTGATTTATGAACTCTGGGACGCTAATTACTCTCAGTTACAGGTTTAGGGAGCTGTTTTGAATAATTGAACCTGGAATATTCTAACTACTATTGCCCCATCAACCCCTCTCCCCTCCCCCCATATTCCCTCCCACAGACTTATGCGGCTGTTGTTTTTTTATTGTTAGTTCTTTTTAATTGTAAGTTTTTGTTCTGTGATAACTGTATTTTTATCTGTTTCCAGCAATACTGTATAGGATTCTGTTAATTGTCCTGGACTCTGCACTATTTGTATGTAGCACTTGTTACTTATGGACATATACTTTGCTTGGACTGCTGTTGTTCACCTATGTCCCCTACACATTCTGTTTTATGTATACTAATCTCAAACCTGTAATGCTATGTTTATATTTGTTTCACGTTTATGAAAAACCTCAAAAAAACTCAAGTTTCAAAAAAGAAATGCACCATGGAGACTAAACCGAGAAGGACAAGTTGGTTTGAGGAGACTTTTAAGGTGCTGGAGTTCAGCTTTATCATTTATTACTCGAAACCCACAATACATGTAGGAACCTAAATATATAAAGTAATATATCGTTTTTTTTAAGAACTAAAACCTTATTTGTCATCTAAAACATGATCAACCCCTTTTTTGTGTATTTATGTAAGTGAGGAACTGTTTTGTAATCTGTGTGTGGTCATGAGTTTATCTGTAGGCAAAGACATAACTTCTCTATTTAACATCGTCACTTCAATACTTGTTCATATCCTCCAACAAGATGACTATCTCAAGAGGATATCTGCTGTGGGGTGAGTTTTGGAGCTGTGTTTGTCATGGTGGACAGTGATGGAGAAAGCTGTGTGTACATTATATTGGTGGACAGGGAGCTGTGTGTACATTACATTGGTGGACAGTGGGCTGAGTGTGCCATTATTTGGTGGACAATGAGCTGATTTTGTATCTACGTGATGGGTAAAAAGCTGGGTGGACATTGCTTTGGTGGACAGGAGGATATGTGTGCTTTGTTATTGTGGACGGGGACTTTTATTAAAGTTGTTCAGTAAATGTCCCTCCCCCCTCATATTCATGTGGTTGAAACGCATCAAAATACCCAAGTTTTGACCCTTCTTCATTGTGTGTCCCTGTCTGGTGTTGCATAGCACTTACAGAAAAAGTCCTTCTAGGGTAAGGACATGCATAATGACAATAAATCTTTTTTAAGAAATGGTGAGGAGGTAGACACTGGCCCTGATTTAATAATGTTCTGGAGTGAATACACTTTCATCGGTGAAGCTGGGTGAACCAGAAAACCTGGAATGGATCTGGACCAGCACTGAAAACATTTGCTAACAAATAGCTAATAACTTTTAGGAAATCCATTCCAGGTGTGCTGGATCACTCAGCTTCACTGATGAAAGTGTATTCTCTCTAGCCTTGGAGAACCTTAATAAATCAGGCCCACTGCGTCACATATAAACTGAGAGTTATATGAGAAAGGAGAGTTGTATGACAACATGGGGTGCAGTGTACATGGGGTGGGGTATCCACAGAATGCACTAAAAAACTTTTATTTTACCCTTTTATTTACCCCTAATACTTCTGATTATTTCTCCAGGTATCTACATTGCAATTCAATGGTTTGGTGTAATTGGTAAGTCACGTAAAGAATCAATGAATTAAAACAATGTGTTTATTGGTATTAGACTTGATAAAAGTCTCCTTGTGTCGATCTGTTTCCATAGCCGGAGGTCTCTCTATCTCGACAATCAGAATCTTTACAATGCACCGAAACCTTTACCAGCACTATGCATTGTGGGTTTTTCGGACTAAACCGTTGCTACTAGCTAAATGTTTGACTAAACCAATCTTATTTGTTTTTTGTGGCTTGGGGACCTTTTGGATAAAGAATTTGCAAGCTTTTGCATAACATTTGCAATAGGAGTTTTGAGGAATATTGATGAATCATTTAAAGTGACTCCATCACTACCTAATGTTCAAGCTATAATTAAATAAATCTCCATACTAATCCTTAAGGCAATACATTTGTTTAATTTCCACCACATCCTAATTCCCTGGGTGCTGTAAGTGTTCCATATTTCCAAGTTTGTTGAATATTCGTTAGCATCACCAACTGCTGTGGTTTTCCCATTGATTCATACATTCTGAGGTCAGGGGAACAGGTATTCTTAATTCCTGGGAATACATTTAGAAATATGCATAGTTATACCACGAAAGGCACCAGAAACATAAGTTTTTAGCCTATTGACCGCCTGATTGTTGTGTATAAAGAATAGTGACCGGTGAATTTAAATCAATTTCTAGGTCATGGTATTTAACCTGGCTGCAAAAAACTAAGACTGTGTAATCATCTGTGATCCAAGATATCAGACCCATTGTGAACAAGATTATTTGACACATATACATGGTGTTCAGGTCTTATAGATGTTTGTAGTAATTTTATATATTTATTTCCATTTATTTAATAGCAATCAACTTACTAAATAATCTTGGTCCCCTGGTCATCATCATCGCCTTCTTGAACCCTTTTCCCAACGTCTCATTGGCCATTGTTTAGCCATTTATGATGTAACTCCCACATATGTCTGGGCCAGTTACATTATCCCATTACCTGATTCCTAATTGTAGCGCTTTCCTAATCTTACTAATGCTAATATCATCCATTCCTCGGGATATGAACTGAAGTCAGTGTACAATGAAGTAAAGTTGCTACCAGGAAGGGAAAGAATGTTTTCTCAGCAGTAGAGACATACCATTATTTTTTAAGTTTAGTTGCCCCTTATGTAAATAGATTGAATTGTGGTTAATCTGCCCTCTATCTGTGGGGACAGTGTTATGACCTGTGGTGCCTGTGGGAGCAATGTTATGGTTTAGGGCAAGAGTGCCCAACCTATGACCTGTAGGCCACATCCGTCCCTCTACTCTCTCTGCTCCTTGTATTGCGGGTTATGGAGCACGGTTCACAAAATTTCAAGGCTGCCTTCAGGTTGGCAGTAAGGTTGTGGTGCGGTTACCCCTTCCTCATGCCATAGAACCCTGGCTCAGGGGAAACGCTCAGTACCGCTAGCTGCCCCTGCATTCAAATCTGCAGACCCTGCGGTACAAGGGACTGAGTGGCTGGTGAGCTGCCTGTTACAAATAGCTGGACACTTACATTTTGTGAACCCCAAACTTTTTAGAACAGACAGATGTAGGAAATTCCTCCTCCCCCCATCCCCATTAAAATGTTATACCCATCATATCACGCTACCCTATCACACATAGCTATTCCCTTACTCTCTATGAACACCAATTACTCTGTAAGAAAAGGGAAATGTTACTGCAAGAAAAAAGAAAAAATTCTGCCTGTCACACCATGCCACCCTGTCCACTTACCTTCTTTCAACCCTAATTTATCGGGAATGGGGAGATGTAGGGCCCGGAAGATGTAACAGTAACAACATGTTCCCCTAGGCTATCTGTCACATGAATTGCATTTTCCTGGAAGTATACACTGCAGAGATTCTTGATCCTGTCATCTCCTTTTTGGTGCTTGTACGTTGCAGTAACTAGAAACATTTCAATTTAATTTCATTTTAAATTAAAAAACTATTCTAGTTTTAGACATAAATCTTTAATGTTTATTTGCATTGTGGTACGCAGATTTTATCCCATTGTCAACAGCGGCTCCTAGATCAAAAGCTTGGGCACCACTGCTCTGGGGGGCTTGTGGGGGCCATGTTATAACCTGGGGTCCCTGCGGGGGCAGTGTTATGATCTGGGGTCCCTGCGGGGGCAGTGTTATGATCTGGGGTCCCTGCAGGGGCAGTGTTATGATCTGGGGTGCCTGTGGGGGCAGTGTTATGATCTGGGGTGCCTGTGGGGGCAGTGTTATGATCTGGGGTGCCTGTGGGGGCAGTGTTATGATCCGGGGTGCCTGTGGGGGCCATGGTATTACTTGGGGTGCCTGTGGTGGTGGTGTTATGACCTGGGGTGTCTGTGGGGACAGTGTTATAACCTGGGGTACTTGTGGGGGCAGTGCTATGACCTGGGGTGCCTGTGGAGGCAGTTTTATGACTTAGGTTGCCTGTGGGGGCAGTGTTATGATCTGGTGTGTCTGTGGAGACAGTGTTTTGATCTGGGGTGTCTGTGGAGGCAGTGTTATGATCTGGGGTGTCTGTGGGGGTAGTGTGATGATCGGGGCTGTCTGTGGGGGCAGTGATAGGATCTGGGGTGTCTGTGGGGGGCAGTTTGATTA
>NC_092859.1:16074806-16077286 GCF_032062135.1 Pyxicephalus adspersus
CACCTAATAATTTCTTGTCTCTCTCTGGTTGAGTAGAAGGATTTGTATTTCTTTTCACTCTAGGAGGCCAAATGAAACAGTGGGGGTGTGCAGAAATGAAAGTAGTTGGAGGGTGACATGCATTTCAGTCCACCCTTAGCTTTGTGTTCCACACGAAGAAGTGATCATAAGGTAATACCACATCATTTTGCCAAGTGAACATGCTCTACTACTTAATAAATCCTATAAAATGATCATCTCTGTATTTGATTTCCCTGGTCTCTAACCTTACAGTTACCGCGGTGTTCCCGGTTTCTATTCAGACCTACCTAATAACCGACATTCAGCAAATAATTTATTTATATTCAGAATGATACGATTAGTCCTATAAATGATGTACTGCTTCTTTCCCCTCTGTGTTGTAGGAATTCGATACCTACCTAAAGAAGCCATACATTTTGCCAAGTGCTCTAAACATGATGAATGTCCTAGAAATTCCTCCTGTGTAGAAACCCGTTATGGATATTATTGTGCATGTGATAAAGGATTCTTCAATGACAAAGAACGACTTACAATTACTTACCCTGGAGGATATTGTACTGGTAATGTAATGCCCTCTAGTCCCTGTTTAATCAAGCTAGGAATTTTCCTAAGAAACATAGGAGGACAAGTAGTAAACTTTAGCTTTTGTTCTTTATTTTTGCTGTTGTTCTTTATTTTTTAGTAATTGCAATAATTCCCTTTTAAAATGTTAATATTATTGCCTTATAGTAAAACCAGACCCTTTCTCCAACATAGCACCTAGAAATGTGCACTTACCAGCCCCCCTGGAACCTGACAAGCCAAATACAAGAAATGGGAATATGATTGTCTCTTCCCAGACAGCCAGGTTCCATACCTGCGAATAATTTTAATATTAGAGGATTGTGGTTTTTACTTTTTTAATTGATCTAAAAAAATCCACAGCTTTAAGGCATTTAAAGAATCTCATGTGAACATTGAATCTCATGTGAACAGATCTAAACCAATCAAATCATTACATGACCATTGCTGGATCATTTTGGCCAAATCTCCTTGTTGCATTATACTGTAAAAAAAATTTGCAATTGTTAGTATGAGAATATATTTTGTATATTAGCAGCTACTTTCTTTCCCATGACCCAACGGGCACAGCAGCCATAACTTTCTAATTATCGGGTCACTCCAACCCCAACAATTGTGGGAAGGTGGACACAAAATGATCACAAGGGCACAGACCAGACAGTTTACACAAATTAAGCTTCAAGCTAAATCTTCGGCTAAAGAAATATTCCCCATATTGTGCTGATTGTCCTGTTCCCAGCGGACTAGAAGTTAGAAGACTTGTCCTGGACAAGGCCAACAAGGAAACAAATTGGCAAGGTCAGGAAACCAGTTTATTAGATTACTGAGATGAGGATTGTGTTATTTGGTTTGATGGCAATCAGCAGTGAGCATTCAGCTTATTTCCACTAACTCTTCCTCGCTCTATGCAAAACCTTAAAGAAAAAAAGCACATTCACTTCTATATAATTCACTTCTATATAGAATTTTTAGCTTTGACATCCTTGGCATCACAGGGGTGCCCGGTGAGGGGTGGTGGCTGACATCGGTTGACTCTTTTAATGAGCTCATTGCTGTCAGCAAGACTGGAACTTAGGATAAATCTTTCCAACAGAGCCCTGGATAGTAATGAAACCTCATACAGCGTGTCGTGCTTGGGGAGACAGAACCTCTAAGGGGCGCTACGGCTTGCACAATGGTGTGAGCCCTGAGAAGGCGCCAAGGTGCAGACCCTAAGCAGTAGCCAGGTCTTCGCTAGAGGTGAAGATGTTGTGCTGCTGGCTGCCACCAGGTTGCAGCCCTTGGGCACACCAGGGTGGGCAAGATAATGCATGGTACCAAATCATTATTCGGGAGAATGGTCAAGGAAAGTCAGGGTTAGGCAGGCAGCCCAAGCAGGAGAGGTCAGAAACAAAGCCAGAGGTCAAATACCAGGGATCCAGGAAATAGACACCGATGACACGGGGCCACCACAGACACAGGGGAACACAGGAGACACTGGAAGCAACAGGAGGAACAGGTGACACGGGGGTCACCACAGACACAGGGGAACACAGGAGACACTGGAAGCAACAGGAGGAACAGGTGACGCGGGGGTCACCACAGACACAGGGGAACACAGGAGTCACTGGAAGCGACAAGAGGAACAGGTGACACGGGGGTCACCACAGAGACAGAGGAACACTGGAACAGCACAAGGGAACAGGCAGGGAAACAACAATTAAACAACAGCTGGGAGAACCTGGGTGATCCAACAAACATGGATTAAAAAAACATTTGCACGTTCAGTCCTGGACCAGATCCATTTTAGATTTAATAAATCAGGCCAAGTGTGTGAGAGGCAGTGCTGTGGGCTGAGAAATCCTTTGTCCTTGCTGAATCACATAGAAGTGGCTGCACACTGACAGACACAATACAAA
>NC_092859.1:16077978-16082106 GCF_032062135.1 Pyxicephalus adspersus
CTGAGTACCCTAACTGTCCATGTAGCCCCAAAACTAAACCTTCCCTGTAATATTACCACTCATTGCCCCATTCCAGCAATTATTAGACTCATTCTAAACTGTTATCTTTCAGAAAAGATTACCACCCCTGAACAACCAACACTGAGAACTGCTGTGGTCACAAAGCCAAAATCTACTTGGTCAGGTGAGCAGTTAATATTAGGGAAATTGTAATTTATTAGCATTTTATTACAGTATAGGCAATGGTAATTTCGTTGCTGGCAATGATATGGTTCCCCTATTTACAGTACCATGTAGTCTGCTCAATGAACTGGACAAGGGAGGATTATAAAAGTAAATAACATGAAAAAAATACACTAAAAGCACATCTAACCTTAATGGAAGATTTTTGTTGGAATGATATGGTGACCGTCTAGTTTTTACCTTTAATTTATTTAAAAGGGTGCATGACTAGGTAAATAATCAATGTCTTACAGATAAGTTATTTGGATTACTGTCATGCACCCATAGACCCAAACATTTGCCATTTGTCATAATTCATCCAGGAACATTTCCTAACAACCCTAACCCAAAGGAAGCACTCCCCGATTTGTATTTTTTTTCTTTGTATATTACATTTTTATTGTGACACAACCAGGTTCATACAATAACAACAATTACAATTGTTGTACAATTATAATTGTTTAAAAAACTTATGGATGTTGTGTGCTCTATCTTTCGTGGCATTGTTTATTCAGGTTTGTACGTGGATGCTCTCTTTGTGCGTATAGCCCTGGCTAAGCCTTTGCCACAATTATTGGCGTGTTTCCAAAGCCGGAGGTCCCTCTATCTCGACATTCAGAATCTTTACAATGCACTGAAACCTTTACCAGCACTATGCATTGTGGGTTTATCCGACTAAACCTTTGCTACTAGCTAAATGTTTGACTAAACCAATTTTATTTGTTTTTTGTAGCTTGGGGATCTTTTGGATAAAGAATTTGCAAGCCTTTGCATAACATTTGCAATGACAGTTTTGAGGAACATTGATGAATCATTTAAAGTGGCTCCATCACTTCCTAATGTTCAAGCTATAATCAAACAAAGCTCCATACTAATCCTTTAGGCAATACATTTGTTTAATTTCCACCAAATCTTAATTCCCTGGCTGCTGTAAGTGTTCCATATTTCCAAGTATGTTGAACAATTGTTAGCATCACCAACTGCTGTGGTTTTTCCCATTGATTCATACATTCTGAGGTCAGGGGAACAGGTATTCTTAATTCCTGGGAATACATTTAGAAATATGCATAGTTATACCACGAAAGGCACCAGAAACATACGTTTATAGCCTATTGATCGCCTGATTGTTGTGTATAAAGAACAGTGACCGGTGAATTTAAATCAATTTCTAGGTCTGCTCTTTCAGACCATGGTAATTAACCTGGCTGCAAAAAACTAAGACTGTGTAATCATCTGTGATCCAAGTTTTCAGACCCATTGAACAAGATTAGTTGGCACATATACATGGTGTTCAGGTCTTATAGATGTGTATAGTCATTTTATATGTTTATTTCCATTTATATAATAGCAATCAACTTACTAAATAATCTTGGTCCCCTGGTCATCATCATCGGCTTCTTGAACCCTTTTCCCAACTTCTCATTGGCCATTGTTTAGCCATTTATGATGTAACTCCCACATATCTCCGTTAGGGCAGGGATCTCCATTAGGGCTGGGATCTCCATTAGGGCAGGGATCGGCAGCTTGCTTCCTGGATCAGAATCCCGGGGGCGTCGGCTTCTTACTTTCAGTTTGGCTCTGCACTGCAGCCAGGAGGAGACACACACTGCAGCCAGCATCGAGGAGACACACAAAGGATCAGATATCGGAGGATGTCTTATTCACGGATGAGTGCCTTATTTTAATTATTTTTTTAAATATCGGAGGTGGCTTATTTAATGGGGATGGCTTATAATCGGGGAAACACGGTAATAGTAAGGACATTCACCTAGGCTATCTGTCACATGAATTGCATTTTCCTGGAAGTATACACTGCAGAAATTCTTGATCCTGTCATCTACTTTTTGGTGCTTGTACGTTGCAGTAACTAGAAACATTTCAATTTAATTTCATTTTAAATTAAAACTATTCTAGTTTTAGACATAATTCTTTAATGTTTATTTGCATTGTGGTACACAAGTTTTATCCCAATGTCAACAGCGGCTCCCAGATCAAAAAAGCTTGGGCACCACTGCTCTGGGGGGCTTGTGGGGGCTATGTTATGACCTGGGGGTCCCTGCGGGGGCAGTGTTATGACCTGGGGTCCCTGCGGGGGCAGTGTTATGATCTGGGGTGCCTGTGGGGGCCATGTCATTACTTGGGCTGCCTGTGGTGGTGTTATGACCTGGGGGTGTCTGTGGGGACAGTGGTATGATATGAGGTCTCTGTGGAGACAGTGTTATAACCTGGGGTACCTGTGGGGGCAGTGCTATGACCTCGGGTACCTGTGGAGGCAGTTTTATGACTTAGGTTACCTGTGGGGGCAGTGGTATGATCTGGGGTGTCTGTGGAGGCAGTGATATGATCTGGGGTGTCTGTGGGGGCAGTGTGATGATGGGGGATGTCTGTGGGGTCAGTGTTAGGATCTGGGGTGTCTGTGGGGGCAGTGTGATTATCTGGGCTGTCTGTGGGGGTAGTATTATGATCAGGTCTGGGTTTATTACAACATTATGTAACATTATGTGGCCAAAAATAAGGTCAGCTGACCACCTAATAATACGGAATGGTTTTAAGGATCAGTGGATGTTTTCTTCTCCGATGGCATGGACACATTCCAAGATAACAATCCAGGATTCATTGGGTCTAAATTGTTAATAAGTGGTTTAAAGAGCATGAGCATTTTTCACATGGATTGGCCATCACAGAGTCCAGACCTTAACCCCATTGAGAATCTTTAGAATGTGCTGGAGAATACTTTATGTACCAGTCTGATTCTCCAATGTATGCATGAATGCTGAATGCATGCCATTTTTAAAATCTAATGGTGGTCCATCAAAGGATTAGAGGTTCTGGCTTTTTGTGTATTTTGGCCAAGCAGTGTACTTTTTTTACGTATTGCTTCCCTGGCTGTTCTCCTTTGCTTCTGCAATGTTGGTGGGTATTTGATGCCTTCACCTATAATGTACGAGTACTGGCCTGTATGTAAAACATTGGTGAGAAGGTGACTGCAGGACAAGAGAAGAAGCGCGGATTCTTCATTTTGTAAAAACAGCTAAATATTTTCTCTGTATAGTCCAGTGGAAGACCCCAGGGAGGTAATCAGAGTTCAACTCAAGGACTTCAAATTACTCATGTATGATGTTTTACCTTTTAGTAGACTGTAGACTAAATCACCTAATAATTTCTTGTCTCTCTCTGGTTGAGTAGAAGGATTTGTATTTCTTTTCACTCTAGGAGGCCAAATGAAAGTAGTTGGAGGGTGACATGCATTTCAGTCCACCCTTAGCTTTGTGTTCCACATGAAGAAGTGATCATAAGGTAATACCACATCATTTTGCCAAGTGAACATGCTCTACTACTTAATAAATCCTATAAAATGATCATCTCTGTATTTGATTTCCCTGGTCTCTAACCTTACAGTTCCGCGGTGTTCCCGGTTTCTATTCAGACCTACCTAATAATCGATATTCAGCAAATAATTTATTTATATTCAGAATGATACGATTAGTCCTATAAATGATGTACTGCTTCTTTCCCCTCTGTGTTGTAGGAATTCCGTACCTATTTAATAAAACCATACATTTTGCCAAGTGCTCTGATGACAATGAATGTCCTAGAAATTCCTCCTGTGTTGAAACCCAGTATGGATCTTACTGTGCATGTGATGAAGGAGTCGAAGGACCGACACTCACTTACCTTCGAGGATATTGTACTGGTAATGTAATGCCCTCTAGTCCCTGTTTAATCAATAAGCAAGCTAGGAATTTTCCTAAGAAACATAGGAGGACAAGTAGTAAACTTTTGCTGTTCTTTAATTTTTATTAATAGCAATAATTTCCTTTTTAAAATGTTAATTTTATTGCCTTATAGTAAAACCAGACCCTTTCTCCAACATAGCACCTAGAAATGTGCACTTACCAGCCCCCC
>NC_092859.1:16082727-16084786 GCF_032062135.1 Pyxicephalus adspersus
CATTATACTGTAAAAAAAATTTGCAATTGTTAGTATGAGAATATATTTTGTATATTAGCAGCTACTTTCTTTCCCATGACCCAACGGGCACAGCAGCCATAACTTTCTAATTATCGGGTCACTCCAACCCCAACAATTGTGGGAAGGTGGACACAAAATGATCACAAGGTCACAGACCAGACAGTTTACACAAATTAAGCTTCAAGCCAAATCTTCGGCTAAAGCAATATTCCCCATATTGTGCTGATTGTCCTGTTCCCAGCCTACTAGAAGTTAGAAGACTTGTCCTGGACAAGGCCAACAAGGAAACAAATTGGCAAGGTCAGGAAACCTTAAGATTACTGAGATGAGGATTGTGTTATTTGGTTTGATGGCAATCAGCAGTGAGCATTCAGCTTATAAACTTCATCCCTACCCAAGGAACCAGGGTTGTAGATGATTGATTTCTCAATTTGTCATTCTCTTCACTCTGATCGTCCAAGTGTCATCTCAGTGTCCTTAAGTCAGTCATATCATTTGTAAATCAGTGTAAGGGTGTCCTATGTTCTGTCTAATACTAATTGCACCATCACCTCTTGTTTTCATGCAGATAAATGTGCAAAGAAGGTAGACTGCCCTCAAAAATCCACGTGTGTAAATAGAAAATGTTATTGTGACCAAGGACTGTGTAACTTTAAGATTTTGACATACTGCGACCCTTCGGTAAATCTGGGTGGAAGATGCATACCAGAAAAAGATTTAATAATTGAAGGTAGTAGTACGTGTTATTCAGCAAATCATTGTTATGATAATACACATTAGAGACGGAGGTTGGAGGGGAACCAGTCATGAAAATACTGTGAATATATGTACATGCCATCACAAGGCTTGGATTGCATACTTAGGTTGTAGTAACATCTGTGTTTGTCCTTGTAGACATATTCCTATTGCTACATTTATTGTGCAGTTTCCACTAACTCTTCCTCGCTCTATGCAAAACCTCAAAGAAAAAAGAAGTTTTGACCTGACATTTTAAGTGTGCATTGTGTTTTATATTAGTTGTTGTTACTTAGGATCTTTCTTTTTTTTTTTAGTAAAGATTACCACTACTCAACATCCAGCATCGACTACTGAGAACTCACAAGTAACAACGTCTGGTGAGCAGATAGAATATAGAAATGTTCACATTCATGTGGTTCAATATACTTTCTCCCATACATAAAGGCAATGGTAATATCATTATAAGAAATGGCATGGTTCAGATACCCACATGAACTATGTTATATGATACAGAAAGATCCATGACCAGCTTGTATCTTTGTGGACATTTTGCAATGTCAATTATATTTTTTAATAAAGAAAGATTTATTACAGGATGAGTACTATAAGTTTCTAAATACACAATGCAGTAGAAGCTGTTCCCTTTCCGATAGCTTCCCTTTACTTGAAATCTAGAAAATGCTAAAGAGGAGGAGGAGGGACTCCAGCACATTCACTTCTATATATAATTTTCAGCTTTGACATCCTTGGCATCACAGGGGTGCTCGGTGAGGGGTGGGGGCTGACATCGGTTGCCTCTTTTAATGAGCTCATTGCTGTCAGCAAGACTGGAAGTTAGGATAAATCTTTCTAACAGAGCCCTGGATAGTAATGAAACCTTATACAGCGTGTCGTGCTTGGGGAGACAGAACCTCTAGGGGGCGCTACAGCTTGTACAGTGGTGTGAGCCCTGAGAAGGCGCCAAGGTGCAGACCCTAAGCAGTAGCCAGGTCTTTAGAAGTGAGGATGTTGTGCTGCTGGCTGCCGCCAGGTTGCAGCCCTTGGGCACACCAGGTTGGGCAGGATAATGCATGGTACCAAATCATTATTTGGGAGAATGGTCAAGGAAAGCCAGGGTTGAGGCAGGCAGCAAGCAAGAGAGGTCAGGAACAAAGCCAGAGGTCAAATACCAGGGATCCAGGAAATAGACACCAATGACACGGGGCCACCACAGACACAGGGGAACACAGGAGACACTGGAAGCAACAGGAGGAACAGGTGACACGGGGGTCACCACAGACACAGGGGAACACAGGAGACA